>NC_136514.1:81332409-81427409 GCF_053919585.1 Euprymna scolopes
AGGAACATCCAAGTTGGCGATCATAGCTGCTTCATTCATGGCTTTCTCCTTAAAGATAAAATAAAATACTTTAGGTAAAAATATTATCTGATGTTTTAGAAACTCTTTCCAACAATAAAAGAAATAGGCATAATTAATGTTATTAATACGAGCTATGTCTAAAAAGTACTGGGTCTAGTCATGTTACGTAACTCGTCCGCATGTCATACACAAATATGACACCCCCTTACTGCTGTAGTAGTGGCAATATTCACAGTAGAAAGGCAGACTTCTAGCTCTACCGGACAAATACAACACATGCACACTAGACGGATGACTAGACAGAATTGTCTTGTAGTTGTTGGGGTCGTATCCTTACAGATTCTAACAATGGACTATTTCTGACGTCACTTCCGGTAACCAGTTTCTGCTATCGAGTAGTCTGGAGCTGAGACTCGGTGGGAGTGGGTCGAAACCTTACTTTGTCCTTCCAGTTGAGTGCAGTCCCACTCAACCAATATACGTTCTGTATTTTCTGTTGATATATATTTCATTTCACAGTTTCCAAGCTTTCTCGATCTTCTTTCAACATTTAATCTACAACGGTAGTGTCACCCATTTCCGGGACTAGTTATGTTATACAAACTATACGGAAGTCATATACACAGACATGGCAGAACTAAATAGATACTCTCTTTACTACCATCTTATACTAGTACTCGTCTTGGGGAGGCTCCATGTTTTGACAAGCTTCTGGGTTTGACCTTTACTCCTGATCTAAAATGGAACACATACATCAAGTCTGTTGCAAAGGTTGCTGGGAAAATGGTGAGATCCTTCCACCGCTCCAGAAGATATCTCACTACTGATGCAATTCTCTATCTATATAAAAGCAAGGTACGCCCAAGGATGGAATACTGCTGCCACATCTGGGCAGGAGCTGCTAAAAACAGCCTATCCTGCCTTGACAGAGTACAAAATGGACTTTGTGGCTTAGTGGGGGATGCCCTTTTCTCTTCCTTGCAACCTCTCTCCCACAGAAGAGACGTTGCAAGCCTGTCTTTTATCGTTATTTCCATGGCAAGTGCTCGTCCGAGCTCCAATCTCTGGTCCCCACCCGCCAATCTTTCATGATAAACACCCATCTAGCTGAAACCACTTTCAATAATTTTTCCTACTCTTTATCTGTGCCTAAATCAAAACACAGATTCCATGAACAAAGCTTCTTTCTTAGAAGTGCACGCCTGTGGAACTCACTTCCGTTTGTCTGTTTCCCACCTGACTACAACTTGGATGTTTTCAAGTGCAACATAAACAAATTCCTGATGAACCGCCCCCTTAAGTAAGACACTTTATCAAATCTCCAATACTAACGATTACTACGATATTGTCCCATGGATTACTGTACATGCAATAACCCCTATTACCGAGTGGCTTCTGGGCCTTGATAAGTGGTGACCACCATGTAAAAAAAAAAAAAAGAGTAGTAGTAGTATCCATAGAAACGCAATTGTAGCCAGATACCGAGCAAAATGACGTCATGGTAGGAAAAAAGAAAAAGACCATAAAAAAATGTAGGTACAAACAGAGGAGCACGTTCAAGAGCATGTTCAAAACGTTCGAGAGGACAGAGGTCAAAGAGAAGGAGCTTGATCACGTGGGTGACGTTACAGCTATAACACGAAGTCATATGTAGCAGGAGAATAAGGAATAAAGGTCTTTTCTTTAAACCTGAAACAGCAAGTTGAAGTTCTTTCCACTTTCCTATTCCTTGTTTCCTTTGCGACTGAGTTAACAACGTGTGGGTCCCGGGTATCTATATTTTTACGCATGTGTACGCTTCTAGCTCCACTGGACAAATACAATCTTGACATTTGATACGGATACCTGGACACCATTTCTTCGGACTCCAAATCTGTTGATTTTTCAATCACGCTGTTCCGACTGGCCATTTTCAGAATTGGGGCCATAATCTTCAGCAAATGCTTCAACCTCCTCCTCCTCTTCGGCTGCATTTAAAATCTTATTCAAATAAGCATTATTGCCGTCATTGTTTTGAATAAGGTTCTTTTACATTTGAAATATCTTCAAATTCCTAAATAAATTCTTCCGTCTTAATACACTGTGGTCTTAAATACTACTAAAGGCAAGGTAAGTTCCTCTTCTGTGATTAAGCGCCTTAAAAATTGGTACAAACCTGCTTTTGTGCAGCCTGTAGGGTTCTGTGCAGTCAAAAAGAATGAAAAATAAAATAAAATGGCTGCCTTTTTTCTTTATATGCTTGCAATATTTTCACCTAATATGCAAATGAAACGTTTCCAGTTTGAAATAAAAAGCCGGAGTTTTCAGTTGTTGTGTTGATTTGGTCGTTGTAGTAGCAAGTCTTGTTAACAATGCGTCATGTTTTGGAGCTGAGAGCTTTTGAGTAGTGAATTTTGACATCAGTGTGTTGAATTTAACCCGGAAATGGTTACTTGGAAGTGTAGAATAGTTAACACTTGATTGTTTTTAACCACGTCGTCAGAATTTTCAATATTATCTTCTATAGATTACCAATTCTTGCTCAGAACTTTCAATAACCATTCTCATTCTCTTGTTAGATACGAGTGTTGTTTCAAAAGAATAGCTTCCTATTATTTTTAACTAAAAAAGTTGAAGAGCTATGAAGACGAGACCGGCACTATTATAACGAGCGATCTTTTGTGATCCAGAATCCATTTATCTACTTATTCACCACCATTCGCAATGCACTTTTGTGAGGAATTCAATGAAGCATCACTACTTTTGACATGACTGGTTGCTTTCTTAGAGTCTAATGCCATCAATATCTGCAGCAGGGAGATGAAACTTTCAGATTAAGGACGTATGTGTAGTCATCATAACAATGCAATTTGCAATTCCCTCTGATCCATTTGAGCAGAATAAAAAATAGGTGGTATTACTTTTCGGATGACCCCCCCCCCTATTTTTCTAATGTCTACGCCCTCATCATCTACAGCCTCCACATCTTCAATGCCCCGTGTTTCATCTTCTACATAATTAGCATCAGCAACATCATCCTCACCTTGCTTCAAATGATGGTTTTAACCACTTCTGCATCTTCCATATTTCCATTTTGTTCTTGAATGGATCCAAGAAGAACATCCGCATCTTTCTGCTTTTGCCTCTATTTTCTCATCTTTTATTTTGGTTTGTACAAAATACCGAAAACTTCCACTCCCAGCCTCTTCATTTTCTGATGAAGATTGTATAACCTCCTCTATTAATTCCTCCAAATAGTCCTCAGAACAACAGCAGTTGCACTCTGCTGCAGAATACTGTGCCTCTGCATGGTCTCAGAGTCAACACACAAGATCTAAAAACTCTGAGAAACCATGCCTAT
The DNA here is from genome assembly GCF_053919585.1 of Euprymna scolopes. Taxonomy (NCBI): domain Eukaryota; kingdom Metazoa; phylum Mollusca; class Cephalopoda; order Sepiida; family Sepiolidae; genus Euprymna; species Euprymna scolopes. The sequence goes on from NC_136514.1 coordinate 81,335,771, forward strand.
TACCTCAGAATGTCTGAAGTCAACTTCAACACAATGGCTACCGATAGCAAACTCAGGTGCACCACTCCACATAAGGAAAGAAGAGGTAACTCTCTGCCGTTTACCTGCTTTCCAGCTGACTACAATATGGCCGTCTTCAAGTCCAATGTAAAAAAAGTTCTTGATGAGCCGTTCCCCTTAATTAATCTAATTTACACTTCTAACGATTACTGTAATATTGTCCTTTTGACCATTGTACACTTTAACCCTTCTTCTCGAGTGGCCTGTGGGTCTTGATAAGTAGTGATTCCCGTGTAAAAAACAAAAAAAACCCCTCAAAAATAGATTCAAAACGTCAAGGAGGAAACCAGGGACTTACCTATCCAACAAAATACCTCAAACACAGATGCAGAAAAATAGACTCCCCAATCTGCCCAAAGTGCAAGGAAGCCCTCCCCCAGGACATAAATCACCTGATCCTATACTGTCCAGTCACCCAACTGGAAGGAGGTTATGCAACAGTCCATCTATCTGAAGACAATTTCTCAGACTAGCTAAAAAATAGCAGTGTAAAGGTTTAACCCATACGATACTACTCCGCCTCCTCAAGAAATAGTTTCCACTGTTCAAACACTTACTAGCCGAAAAGAAAATGTCGCGCTCATCTACCAAAGTTAAAAAGAAAAAAGGCTTTTTTTTTTAATAGTTATATACACTAATCCATTTCCACATGACCTGCCTTTGTAGATTGTTGAAAATCAAGTGGTGAGATAAGATAGCAGACACAAACGTTCTAACCCGGCCAAACCTTTCGTCGGTACATACAGCAGTGGCAGATTCGTTGGGCAGATCATATATGTCACATGCCTTATTCATAGCTCCCAAAACAGCTTATTTATGGTGAACTATCCAAAGGAAAAAGATCCAAAGGAGGTCAACAGAAACGGCTCAAGGACAATCTGAAGGTCTTCCTCAAACAGTTCAGTTTGTATTCTAACTCATGGAAAAAGCTAACCCAAGACAGATGTTCCTGGCGTGCTGCAACTCACCAAGGGGCTACAATTGCTGAATCCACATCTAATGAAGAACGCAAGAGTCAACGTGACATTAGAAAAGATAGAAGCCACTCGAGGATAAGGGTTAAAGAGTGTATAGTGGTCAAAAGGACAATATCATAATAATCGTTAGAAGTGTAAATTATATTAAGGGGAACGGCTTATCAAGAACTTGTTTACATTGGACTTAAAGACGGCCATATTGTAGTTAGCTGGAAAGCAGGTAAACGGAAGAGAGTTCCACAGGTGTGCAGTTCTAAGAAAGAAGCTTTGTTCATGGAATACATTTAGGTTTAGGCACAGATAAAGAGTGGGGAAATTATTAATAGTGGTTTCAGCCAGACGGGTGTTTCTTCTGAATGTTTGGCGAGGGGGGGACCATAGACTGGAGCTCAGACGAGCACTTGCCATGAAAATAATGATAAAACAGAGACAGGCTTGCAACGTCTCTTCTGTGAGAAAGAGGTTGCAGGGAAGAGAAAAGGGCATCTTCCACTAGGCTATCAAGTCTATTCTAAACTCTGTCAAAGCAGGATAAGATGATCTTAGCAGCTTCCTGCCCAGATGTGACAGCAATACTCCATCCTTGGACGGCCCTTATATAGATAGAACCCACAGAACACTTGCTTGATCATGGTCATCTTTGCAAGTAATGGACGATCATCATCATCATACACTGATCTGCATCACTAATTAAAATATACAAAGTTTTAGTTATAGACTGATTTGCATATGTGGAGACCAACCGAGATAAATGAAAAGACGGATGGAAAGCAGAGTCAATTTTCAAAGAGTAGAGAAAATAGAAAAGAGAAATACAATTAAAAAAAAACGAAAAGAAAAACAAAACACGGTTGTTTTAGTTTGCACCATATCAACCCCTTTTCAGAGATTATCTTTGGAACTTTTTTCCTTATGGTTAAATTACGATACAAACAAAACAAAACATGGTTGTTTTGTTTTGGTTGTTTTCTTTTACGGCATATCAACCCTTTTCGGGTTATTTAATGCTGAATCCAGTAATTCTGGAAAAAGTTTCTACGCCCCAAACTCTTTATATTTTGAAAATCGCTACAAATCGTAAATTTTGATTTCTTAGTTTAAAAATAAAAACTATTTGAGAAAATTCTTTGGTGGTTTGTTTTTGTTGCACATCAACCTTTTTTGGGTCATTTAATGCTGAATCCATTAATTTTGGAAAAAAAATTTATGCTTCAAACTCTTTATATCTTAAAATATTTATTTATGGTGTTTGGTTTGATTGTTTTATTTTACGGCATATCAGGTTATTTAATGCAGAATCCAGTAATTTTGGAAAAAGTTTTACGCCTCAAACTCTTTATATTTTGAAAATCGCTACAAATCGTAAATTTTGATTTCTTTGTTTAAAAATAAAAACTACTTGAAAAAATTCTTTGGTGGTTTGTTTTTTGATGCTCATCAAACTTTTTGGGGTTTAATTTTGGAAAAAGGTTTATGCTTCAAACTCTTTATATCTTGAAATATTTATTTATGGTGTTTGGTTTGGTTACTTTGTTTTACGGCATATCAACCCATTTCAGGTTGCCGAATCTAATAATTTTGGAAAATGCTTTTATACTTTTCTGTCCCAAATTCCCAAGTTCAACAGAAACATTCCCGATTTCGACAAGATACACTTGAAGAAGGTCGGAGGTTACATTCACCGAAACATTGTGAAAATGACACTCAAGATGAGAGCAGTAGTCCGTAGATTCTAATTATTACAAATGACCAATCCTCATCTCAAAAATTCATCTGTTCTGTCCGCGGTCAGTGAAGGAAAAATCTTTCTAGACTGAGGTTAAACATTTTTTTTCCTCATCCAGAATTCGTTTTTTTTTTTTCTTTTTTTTGATGGGAGGCGATGTTCTTTATATTCGAAAACCGATCTGGCATCTAACTACTCTCAAGGAAGAAAATAAGTATTCGGAGGACTCAAGGTGGTCATGAAACGCTGCATTGAAAAATCGATGAGTAAATTTTTATCGATCAGGCATAAAAAGGCCAGAAAGGTGTTATGATTGGAGAGGTGAAGGGAAATAGATATTGGGGAGGGGGATGTGTGTGTTGATCTTAGGATTCAGTGATCGATCAAGAAGACAATCACGCGATATTTATTATGAGGAATTGAGGGTAAGGGGAGTGGGGGTAGGAGGAGTAGGTGTAGATTGGGTTAGAGTGAGAGAATTGAGGGTAGGAGGAGATGAGTCAGCTTGTGCAGGTTAAAAACCATGAAATGAAAACAGGCCCGGATTATTGATTGATCTTGTAAGTCGGCATAGTGGTGTCCAAGATAGAAAGAAAAAGAAAGCCACAGGAAGAAAAGCGAGAAGAAAAAGAAGAAAGAAAAAGAAAAGGGGCGAAAAGAAAGAAAAAGAAACCCAAAGGATGAAAAGAGAGAAGAAAAGAGGGGGAAAAAAGAAAAAAGAGGAAAAAAAAGAAAAGAAAAGGAGAATGAACAAGAAAAAAAGAAAAAGACCAGAGGAAAAAAAAAGATAAGAAAAAGAGGAAGAATGAAAACGAAAAAGAAAGGAAAGAAAACCAAAGGAAGAAAAGGGAGAACAAAAAGAAGAATGAAAAAGAAAAAGAGGAAAGAAAGAAAAAGACAACCGAAAAAGAAAAAGCGGGAGAGAAGGAAGAGATAAAAAAGAAAGAAAAAAAGACAAAAGAAGAAAGAGACGAAAGAAAAAGAGGAAAAAGTGAGAAAAGAAAGAAGAAAGAAAGAAATCTGTATAAGAACCAGGTACACTCTAAAATGGAATATTATTGCCACATCTGGGCAGGAGTTGCTTGGCACACCCTATCCAGCCTTGATAGAGTTCAAAACCGGCTTCGAAACCTAGTAGACGATGTCCTTTCCTCTTCCCTGTAACCTCTTTCTCACAATAGAGACGTCACGAGCCTATCTCTGCTCTATCATTATTTTCATGGCACATTCTCGACTGAACTCCAACCTATGGTCACCCCTTGCCAAACTTTCACAAAAATCCATCGACTAGCTACAACCACTATCAACAATTTTCTTCACTCTTTATCTGTACCTAAATCTAAATTCAGATTCCATGGACAAAGCTTCTCTCCCTAACTGCCTACCTGTGGAACACTGTTTCACTGGCCTACTTCCCGGTTGAATACAACATGGTAGCCTTCAAATCCAATGCAAACAAGTTCTTGTTGAGCCGTCCTCATAAATAATCAAATTCTACCCAATGTACGATTACCACATTATCATCTTACATTCATTAACCCTTATCCTTGAGTGGCCGTCTGGCCTTGATAAGTAGTGACTCAAGCAAAAAAAAAAAAAAAAAGAAAGTAAAAGAAAAAAGATAAACGAAAAAATTGAAAAGCGACATTTTTCACTATTATCCATCATATCCTCATCTCATCGTCAACCCTCACTGGCCAGGTTTCGCTTCCATACATCATCAATGTGACCATGCCATCAAAGTCTCCTGTTCTGCACACATCTCCCTATACTGTTCAAATTTAATCTTGATCCTGAAATTATCAGATCTAAACCGGCCTTAAATACTCACATTATAGTCATATCATATTTCTCTCCATGCAACACATATCCTCAACTCTCATTAGACACTTCCATACATCATCATACTGCACGTAATACAAATTAACTTCATAATTTTCTATTTTAGAAAAGGTTTGATTTAAAAATTGTTGTTTTTTTTTGTGATACGAATGAATAATACTATTTTTATACAAAACATAAAATTCTAAACAATAAAAAAGGTTTTTTGACCTTGTTTTTCTGTCACTTTATGATGGATAGGATTTTTTTTTTTTTTTTTTTTTTGCATGAAGGATTACCGTTCGAAATTTCCTCTAAATTCCTGAATTCGACAAGATTCACCTGAAGAAGGTTAGAGGTTACATTTTTTTTTTTTTTTTTTTACTCATATTCATCCCTTACAAAGCATATCGCCACTTGGACATAACTATTTGGGGCCCAAAATCCAAAAATCTGTATTATACTTCTCTTAGTCTGTCTGTCTGTCCGTTCCACTTTTTCTTGAAAACTAAGTTGATTTGGCCGAAATTTTGTATACAACTTTGTTACGATAAAGTGCAATAAATCAAGTATTATGGTATCCTTCAGTGCACAGTAAGGAATTGATATTTACTACAAAACTGATATGTCTTAGACTTCGTCACAAAGGAACATACAAAAAAAAAAAAAAAAAAAAAAGAAAAGGAGAGAAATAAAAATCCGACTCGGTATTTTTTTAAGTGCAAATGAAATGCATTAATTCGTGGTTCTTCCAAAACAACGTATTTTATTATCTTTCTGTTATAATGGAATGACCTAGCACCCCTCCGGACAATAAGATAGACATTGTAGATATACTCCTCCGAGATTAGAGAGTTCGGAAGACACCGAACGAGTCAGACTGACTCTCGTATTGTACCCTTTGTAAATAAACCTTTGGATTCACCCTAAGTGAATGTCCTGTCTTATGATTATCTCAAGAAATATTGGCACATTTGGCGACGAAAGATGAGCGTATAATATTTTGGAGACAAAAAAAAAAAAAGAAGATTTTTTCTAAGAACTCAAAAGGAAAAAAACAAAACAAAAAACAGTGGAATTGAATTCAAGAACGCGCATGGTCGAAGGAAAACGAAAACCATTGAGTTTGAACGGAAATAAGTTCTAAAAACTTAAAAAAATAATTCAACCAACTGAAAAAGAAAATTTTAAAAAGAATATGACACAAAAAAATAACAAAACTAAGTCACACAAAAAAGTAAATTTTTTTTTCAAAAGAAAAAAAAAAACGTAATTCAGTCTGTTTAGTTTCATACCGAAAAAAAAAGGGATAAACAAAAAAAGAAATAAAAAATCTAACTCATCATTTCTTTAAGTGCAAATGAAATACATTTATTCGTGGTTCATCCAACAATAACACATTTCATTATCTTTCAAAAGTCTTTTTTTTTGCACACGTGCTTAACAACGCTCTGCCATATGACATGCTTTTTAAAAGTCTCTCTTCCCGCCACCTCACGCCGGCCTTAACCAGCGTTTTCTCACTCTCGTTTCACATGTCCATCTTTCTCAGCATGAACTTGGCTTCTCTTTATGACTATGTGGTGTATATTTTTTTCTTTTCCTTTTCTATCCTTCCTGTGACGTCAGCTTGTGCACACTTACCAATTTGCATACGTGTTTTAAATGCGGCTGCTGTTGCTTCTCTCGTTCGGCGAAACTGTTACAATAAGACCGTACTGTTTCGTTACACAGTGTTATATAGGCGACTGTATAACAATAGGAGAAATACATAGAAAGCAAAAAAACAAAAACAAAAAAAAAAAAAACTATAGTTTATTTATGGAGTAAAAAGACAAACTAGGTTTATTTTCTCAGAGAGCAATGGACATAACATTCGGAAAAAAAAAAACAGATGAATATTCAGACCTTGCTGAAGGGTAAAAATTAGTTTTATATAGCAAATAAGAGAAAGGCATGAAACAACAACAACAAAAAAAGAACAAACAAAAAACTCACCTGCTGTTCTTTTTCCATTTTTTCTTTTGCTTGTTTCTTGAGGAGTTCGAGTTTTAGTTTCTCTTGTTCTTCTCGTCTTTTTACTAGACTCTGAAATTAGAGAAAAGGAAAAGGGTTCGTTGGTTTCCAGATGAAGGAACGAAGGGGATGTTACAAGAAGAGAGTGTAAGAATTTAAAATAGAGGGAAACAGAGAGAGAGAGAGAGAGAGAGGGAGAGAGAGAGAGAGAGAAAAGGCAAAAAGAGAAAGGAAGAAAAATCCAACAGTAGTAGTATTATTTAATCCATAGCCGTTGAAAGAGACAAAAATAAACAGAGGGAGTGGCAGAGAGAGAGAGAGAGAGAGAGAGAGAGAGAGAGAGAGAGAGAGAGTGAGACACAAAGTGAGAGAGGGAGAGATATAAAGAGAAGGATAGAGGGAGAGAAGGGGAGATAGAGAGAGGGAGGGAAATGCAGAAACAGAGATGGAGAGAGAGAGGGAAAAAGAAAAGAGAGAGGGGGGAAGAGACAGAAAGAGGAAGAAGGAGAGAAAGAGCGACAAAGAGGGAAAGGGAGAGAGACAAAAAGAAAGAGGAGGGGAGAAAGAGAGGGAGGGAAGGAGAGCGAGAGAAGGAAAGGGAGAGAAGGATAGGGAGAGAAGGGGGTAAACAGAGAAAGAGAAAGAGAGACAGAAAGAGAAGGGAGGGACAAAGAGAGAGAGAGAGACAGACAGACAGACAGAAAGAGAAGGAGAGATAGAAAAAGATAGGGAGAGACAGGGAAAGAAACAGAGTGAGGGAGAGAAAAAGAGAAAGAGGACAGAAAAAAGGAAAGAGAAAAAAGGAACGAGAGAGAAAGAGAGAGAAAAGAAAGAAATAGTAGAAAAAAGATAGGGGGAGAGAAAAAAAATGAGAAAGAAAGGAAAAATAAGAGAGAAAGAAATAGAAAGAGCAAAAAATATTTGTCTTACTTGTTGGTAAACCTTTCGTTGCTTGTACGAACGATAGAGAGCTTGAGCCTGAACAATTCCATGTCTGACTTTCCTGAATTTGGATCTATGGAAAAAAAGCAATAAAAAGAAAGCATTAACCAGGGATGAACATCAATCAGCAGCCATATTTTTTTAGATGAGGATCATATTTGAATTAATCAGAATTTTCTCATCTTGGATGTTATTCTCACAACGATTCTGCCGATGTAGCTTGTTTTCTCAACCAGGGGTAAATTTACCCTTAGGAGGTAATATTTATAATATGTATAAAGCTGAACGTGTGTGTGTGTGTGTGTGTGTGTGTGTGTGTGTGTGTCTGGTCACGAATAGGCTCCTATATGGTTGACTACTTTAAAAAACTGATTACATATAATGATAGAAGATGTATCGAGGATCATGAATGGGTATGTTTGATCTGGCAGAACGGTGGTTCATAAAAATTGTGGGGTCTGCGTTCGCGCCTGGCCCACAAAGTATGGAAATAAAAAAATGAAAAAAAAAAAAAAAAAAAAACGTTCACAAGGGTTTTTGATATAGATGTACATAAAAATACTTTGGTAAGTATGGTTCAACTTAAATAGGGATGGTATGATAAAATTGTGGGGTCTGCACTCGCGCCTGTACTCCATGGAAATATGGCACAAACTTTAACAAAGACTTTTCATATCTATTTGCGTAAGTATACTTTGATAATTGTGTTTCAGTTTGAAGAAATATGGTATAATAAAATTATTGGGTGTTCGTTCGTGCCTGACCTCCATAAATATGTCACAAAGTTTAACAAGGTTTTTTAAAAGGTGTGAGGGTCCACAATAACACCTTAAATTTAATTAGCTTTTATTTATTTTTTTGAGTTGAATCATATCGTGTCGAATAAAGTCATCTCATAAATTCACGTTCTTATTAAAGTGAAAGCCCCCAAAATTCGGAACTTTAGACAATTCTCGACACAAATTTCGCATAACTGTTTTTTTCCTTCTCCACTAGCACGTGGCACTCTTTCGAAAATAGATAAATAATAAAAAATAAGAACGTTACTTGTTATCGTGTCAAAAGAAGGAAAAAATCCTGCTCACGTGATTATGTGTATTTTTAAAAATATTTATATAACCTTTTTATTTTTATTTATGTATCTGTTTAAGCTTTTTTGTCAGTGTACTAGTAGGAATTCAGTTGATTACAACCCTTTCTGCGTATTCTTTACATTACAATAGTACAACCCTGAACCCGACGGCGCAATACTACACTGTTCAATATTATAAAACTGAAACGAAGCTGTTCTGCTTGAAAAGGGCGCCATTTTCTTCTTATTCATATTTATATCAATTCTTTGCTTAAAAAAAAACTAAAGTAATTATGAGTTTACTTTTTTAATATCCCATTTTGCTGTTTCGGATTATTTTACTAAAGTAAGTAAAGCTTCATTATTTTTCAAAACTGTTTTTCTTTCTTTGTTTTTCGATATTTCGTCGATATTATTTAGTAAGAGTGTTTAACAAATGACTACCCGAAAAAATAAATATACAAGAAATAAATTTTACCATAGTCAATAAAAGTTCAGTTCATGTTTTTGTTTGTTTTGAAATAGTTTTTAATGCTCTTTACTTGAAATAATTTCAGCGAACCGAAATTAAAACGAAATTTGAGGCGATAACTACTTACATTGAATTTTTATATAAACTATACATGCCATAATCGAATATTCCTTAAGCACAAAATAACGGAAAACATTAAAATATATTTATAAATATTCCTTACGTTGACAGAACTCTCTTAAATTGTTAACACATAATGCTCAGGTGCCCCTCCTTCAAATTGAAAACGGGGATCTCCATTTCAAAGTCGCGGCCATTTTGATTTTTTTTTAAACCGGTTCGTGAATTAAAAAAAAAATTTTTTTTTTTACAAACTACTTAAAAATACAAACCAATGAACTTTTCTACCATAAAAGTGACTTTTATTGACTATGATAACATTTATTTCTTGTATATTTATATTATTATAGATATAACATTTTCTCTTTGTAAGAAAACATTATTTTGTTGGTCACTCTTGGCTACAAATAGAAACAAAGTTGATATAAAAAAAATATATTTTCGCGAAAATTATCTTTACTTTCATCATATTTTGCTTACGGTAAACTTTTTGAGTATCAAAACCTATCTCTTTACAACCCACTCCTTTTCATAACCTATCATACTTTCATCAATCGCAGTCCATTTTCTGTAGGCTGTTTTTGAACCCAGTCAACGACGGGTACTTCTGCTAGTATATATATATATATATAGTCGGCGGTAAATAATTGAAGTACTTGATAATTTAAAAATAACTTTATTTGCAGATTGTGTCATGCTTAAGAAACGCAATATAAATTAATTTCATGGTTTTCTATTTAGTAACGGTTGGATTTTTTTTTTTTTTTTTTTTTTGTGATAGGAACCAGAATCAAATATTGATTCTATAGAAATTTGTTGATTTTATTAACTACGTCTATAATAAAATGACACATAAAGTCACTTGTGAGCAATATGTAGCACTTGTTAACCTCCCTCTGATATTCTAGAACAAAGATTCTTAACCAGAGGTAAATTTACCCCTAGGGAGTAAAAAAAAAAAAAAAAGAAAAAAAAATTATATAGTCGAGATTACAAGATTGAAGTACCTTATAATTTAAAAATAACTATTTCTCTATTCATGTCTATGAAACGTAATACAAATTAACTTCATAATTTTCTATTTTAGAAAACGTTTGATTTAAAAAAAAAAATATTTTGTGATACGAACATATAAAACTTTTTTTTATATAAAACATAAAATCCTAAACAATAAAAATGTTTTTTTTTTTTTACTTTCTTGTTTTTCTGTCACTTTATGATGGCTGTGAATTTTTTTTTTCTTTTTTTTTTTTGCATGAAGTAAATAAAAGGTTACTGTTCGAAATTCCGTCTAAATTTCTGAGTTCGACAGAAAAATTCCTGAATTCGACAAGATTCACCTGAAGAATGGTTGGAGGTTACATTTTTTTTTTTTACTCATGTTCACCCCTTACAAAGCATATCGCCACTTGGGCGTAAGGGGCTACTATTTGGGGCCATGTCTAGGAAAGATTAACAGAATATTTGTTTATGTTACATTTAAACTTCTGCATATCAGTACAGCCAGGGAAGCAGGGAGTAGGAAGGGAATTCCAAAGTCTAACTGTTCGAGGGTAGAAACTATTAGAATAGAAAGCTTTCTGGCGTTCAGGGACAGTGAAGGGTGAGATCTTATTGCTAAACGGGTTTTTCAGGGATATGTACGTCGAGGGGGCACAAGTGAAACAAGTTCATCAGAACACATTCCATTAAAATATTTGTGAAACAGGCACAGTGATGCAACATTGCGGCGATGGGACAGGGGCTGGAGCTTAGTTGATAAAGTGGGACCGATTAGATTGACAACTATTTTGGACTTTATCTAAGAGGGAGAGACTAGTGGTAGATGCACCAACCCAGATGTGGCAACAATACTCCATGCATGGGCGAATGGTGGCCTTGTAGAGGTACAGGATACTCTTAGACGTGAGTAGTCTTCTAGCTCGATAGACGGAACCCACCTTCTTTGTGGCAGCCTTTGCAATGTCCTCTATGTATTTGTACCAGTTCATATTGCCCACAAATGTTAGGCCGAGCAGTTTGAATGTGGAATTCTCAGGGAGGGTGCTATTTGTCATGGATATAGGGGGTTGGAGAGGCGTCTTGTAATTCTTAAAGGAGAGCAGCTTAGTTTTACTAGCATTAAATGTTACCATCCATTTGCGACCCCATTCTACTATAGTCTGGAGGTCATTTTCTAACGATTCTGCCATTGTCTTAGATTTATATACATCTGTTCTTCCCTCATGCATATTATAGAGAATTGTATCATTAGCAAATATACCCATCTCGGACACAATATCATCGGGAGGTCGTTTATGAATATCAGGAATAATAATGGCCCAAGGATCGACCTCTGAGGTACTACCTATTAATGTTATGCTGCTTGGATGTATGATTTAATTTTCATTAGCAGCCTTTTATGCCAGACTTTGTCAAAGGCCTTGGATATATCAAGGGCTACAGCCCTGGATTCGCCCACCTTATCCAGTGCATGGTAAATGCGTTCAGAGATGACTGTTAAAATATCTGCAGTAGAATGACATTGCCTGAGTCCATAATGTTTGTCAGAGAGAAGATTTGCTTTTGCGAGGTGGTGAACTATTGCTTGATTAATTAAGGTCTCAAAGATTTTAGTGAAGAGGGGGGAAGAGACTAATGGGGCATTAATTGAGAGGGTCTGTTCTTTCACCAGAACTCTTGTACACTGGTACCACAGATGTCATCGTCCAACTATTAGGGAAGAAAGATTCAGCAAGACATTTCTTGAAGAGCTTGGAAAGTATGGAGGCTAGCTTGGCTGAATATTTCTTAATTACTATAACAGGGATGAGATCAGGTCCACACACCTTTGAGATGTCCAAGTTTTTTATGATAGTGCAGACATGAGAAGGAGCGATTTTTACATCATCTAATGCGGCTTCAGTTTGCATAGGGAAATTTGGGAGGGAGTTGTGTGTTCACTCTAAGATGGAATTGGAGGCGAATCGCCGGGCAAGCAGTTCCGCCTTCTTTGGTTGTTGTTCAGTGGAGAAATTACTGATTGCCCTTTATTCACTACACTATTATAGATTTTCCAGAAATTACGAGTACCTATCTTTTGCGTTTCAATGAGTTCCCTGATTATTTTAGCATGCTATCTCTTGACTGTTGCTATTTCACTTTTACATTGACTGAAACGTTGTGAAAATGACACTCAAGTTGAGAACAGTAGTCCAAAGAATCCCAATAATATGAATAACCAATCCTCATCTCAAAAATTCAGAAATGTAGTCCGAAGAGATTTAAATGTAATTCAGTACTTGGCATTTATTGCTCCCGAACAACTCCAAGTTAAACAAAATTTTCTGCGCCCCTCTCCCTTACTTACAAAATATTTGTTTTTTTTTACATGGTGGTCACCACTTATCAAGACCCGGAAGCCACTCGGGGATAAGAGTTATTGCATGTACAGTAATCCATGGGATAGTATCGTAGTAATCATTAGTATTGGAGATTTGATAAAGTGTCTTACTTAAGGGGGCGGTTCAGCAAGAATTTGTTTATGTTGGACTTGAAGACATCCAAGTTGTAGTCAGGTGGGAAACAGGCAAACAGAAGAGAGTTCCACAGGCGTGCACTTCTAAGAAAGAAGCTTTGTTCATGGAATCTACGTTTTGATTTAGGCACAGATAAAGAGTGGGGAAAATTATTGAAAGTGGTTTCAGCTAGACGGGTGTTTGTAAAACATTGTTGAGGAGAAACCAGAGATTGGAGCTCGGACGAGCACTTGCCATGGAAATAATGATAAAACAAAGACAGGCTCACAGCGTATCTTCTGCGGGAGAGAAGTTGCAGAGAAGAGAAAAGGGCATCCCCCCACTAAGCCACAAAGTCTATTTTGTACTCTGTCAAGGCAGGATAGGCTGTTTTTAGCAACTCCTGCCCAAATGTGGCAGCAGTACTCCATCCTTGGGCGTACCTTGCTTTCATATAGATAGAGAATTGCATCAGTAGTGAGATACCTTCTGGAGCAGTGGAAGGATCTCACCATTTTCCCCAGCGACCTTGACAACAGACTTGATGTACATATTCCATTTCAGATCAGGAGTAAAGGTCAAACCCAGAAGCTGATGTTAATGAGACCATTTGTCCCATACAAAGTATACTAGAGTATAACAGAAGATATTGTTACACCCCCTCCCTATCACCCCAAACAATCACTTACCAAATATAATACAGCGATGTTCCTATTTACTTGCTTCCCCGTGAGGGCAAAATTAGACACAAGATCGGTTTTTAATGTGTAGAAAATCCAGCTCCCAAAAAAGGGGCACTCTAGATAGGAACGCAAAATAAAAATTGTCTCAGTCTAGAAGGACCTCTCCTCCATCGACCGAAGAGAGAAAAAGTATAGTACAGTGATGTTAATAAAACAACTATTATCACTTGGATGAAAAAATTAAACCATTAGAATAATGTCACTTAGAACCAACTGACTTTTAATGCCTTTATCCGTGACGCTAAGATTAAAATAGACCAAATAATAAAAAGTAAAACTCTTTCTTTTTACTAAAACTTTGGATACTACGTGTCTACTCAATAACAAACTTGCATAAAATTGAATAAATCTATTATAAAAGGGAGAGCTGTTTCTGCATATATATAGCTAAAACTCTAAAACTACAAACCACACATCTACAAAGTTAGTAGATATTAACTTGCTGACAGGCCACTTCAGCAAAGTGTGACACAAAGTCGGAAAATGGGAATGTCCAGCCAGCGCCTCTAAAGGAGGGGCACTCTGGTCTAGCAAAAATTGCCTGAGCATCCACATCGGCATTCCCTGGTTGGGGCGCCTCAAGAAGCAAGCGAAAAACTTGTCCCACCCGAAAGCTGAGTGGCAAGACCTGAGAGGATGAATCTTCCAGGTAATACACAGGCGGCGTATCTCAGTCTGACATGTAGTGGGCCATGTAAATGTCCCATCACCTGTCGGGCTGTTTGTCAAGAATGGATTTTTGGCTGGTACTTTCTACCCAGGTCTCCAAGCAATTGAAGCAGCAAGGAGACCAACCTAGCAACATTCAAAAGAAATGATTACAAAAAATTGGAAGGTTCTATCTGTAGAGAGGAGTGATAAAGACTGCTTTAAAACCAGAATTGACTAAAGGCCCCATAGTAATTAACTGCGATAACCGAGCAAGCATAGCCTTGGCACAAAGGCCAGTAATTCACCAAAGATATAAAGATACAGATATCAAAATATCACTCCATAAGACATGAAGTAAAAAAAAAAAATCCATTATTATAAACTACATAGAATCAGAGCAAAATATAACCGATATATATTTAGAAAACAGCGATAGAAATAAAACTAAAACGTTTTCGTGATTAATCAGAGCACTTTCCTCATTTGGAGTGTGATTTTCACAACGTTTGTTGTTGGAGTTTGACTTTAAAGAACTTTATTTTCAGAAACCCAGATGATCAATCAAACCTAATTTATAAAACTCACTATGTCTGTTTGTCTGTCTCCATATTTTCAAACTCTATCTCTCCGTACCTAAAAATCATAGAGTGGTACCAGGGCCCTAAATTGATTGAATTTTTTACGGGCCGTTCTTTTATGGGTCTTTAGCCGGTTAAAATAGTTTTTAAGGGCTCAAAATTGAAAAAATCGTTATACATTTTGTACATTCATCTTAGTTTATTTTTAATCAGCATGTCACCTTGGTACAGTGGTAATGTCACCAGCTTTGAATACTGCAGTTTTGTTTTCGAGTTTCGATTCTAGCTGGTGGCACCCAAATTTTTTTTTTTTTAACTTTTGAAATCACGACTCTATAATAATATATACGAAATCTAGACAAATTAAAATATCATATTTAAGCGAATTTTGCGACTGGGCAAAGCCGCCCCCTCACCGCTAGTATATATATATTATCTTAGATTTTAGCAGCTCCACGTACAGTACTGTTCCGTTGTAACCTATTTCACTTTTCTTAGAAAAGGGAAATGAGTTTATCTTTCAGGGAGTGTCGTCTTTACTGGTTGATAAATCTCCTATGCATCGTTCACCCCTCTTCTCACCCAACCCCAACACGATTTTAATCTAATTGAAAAGAATCAATGAGCCAGACTACAAAAAAAAAAAAAAAAAAAAAAAAAAAATCACATTCCATATATTTTTTTAAGTAATAAAAATTAAAAAGTATGGTCTTTGAACCGAAAACGAATAT
This sequence comes from Euprymna scolopes, assembly GCF_053919585.1. Taxonomy (NCBI): domain Eukaryota; kingdom Metazoa; phylum Mollusca; class Cephalopoda; order Sepiida; family Sepiolidae; genus Euprymna; species Euprymna scolopes. Next base: position 81,351,177 of record NC_136514.1, read on the forward strand.
CATTTTTTTTTTCTTGTGGTAATCAAAATTTCTCAACCCATGTGAACCCAACCCCTTAGAAACTTGAATTCCTACTAGACATTATCCTAGAGTGTTTAGGGTCTCTCTGTACAGGTCAATCTACCATAAGGATACTTCCCTCTACAAGTAAACACTGACTAAATATTTAAAAAAAATCACATATTATTCGCAGCCCAAAATAAGATCAATAGAGGACATTGCAAAGGCCGCTGCAAAGAAGGTGGGTTCCCTCTATCGAGCTAGAAGACTACTCACACCTGAGAGTATCCTGTACTTCTACAAAGCCACTATTCGCCTGATGATACAATTCTCTATAATATGCATGAGGGAAGAACAGATGTACATAAATCTAAGACAATGGCAGAATCGTTAGAAAATGACCTCCAGACTATAGTGGAATTGGGCCGATAATGGATGGTAACATTTAATGCTAGTAAAACTAATCTGCTCTCCTTTAACAATTACAAGACGCCTCTTCAACCCCCTATATCCATGACAAATAGCACCCTACCTGAGAATTCCACATTCAAACTCCTCGGCCTAACATTTGTGGGCAATATGAACTGGTACAAATACATAGAGGACATTGCAAAGGCTGCTGCAAAGAAGGTGGTTTCCCTCTATCGAGCTAGAAGACTACTCACACCTGATAATAACCTGTACCTCTACAAGGCCACCATTCACCCATGCATGGAGTATTGTTGCCACATCTGGGTTGGTGCATCTACCACTAGTCTCTCCCTCTTAGATAAAGTCCAAAAAAGAGTTGTCAATCTAATCGGCCCCACTTTATCAACTAAGCTCCAGCCCCTGTCCCATCACTACAATGTTGCATCACTGTGCCTGTTTCACAAATATTTTAATGGAATGTGTTCTGATGAACTTGTTTCACTTGTACCCCCTCGACGTACACATCCCGATAAACCCGCTTAGCAATAAGATTTCACCCCTTCACTGTTGGTGTCCCTGAATGCCAGAAAGCTTTCTATTCTAATAATTTCTTCCCTCGAACAGCTAGACTTTGGAATTCCCTTCCTACTGCCTGCTTCCCTGGCTGTACTGATATGCAGAAGTTTAAATGTAACAACAAAATATCTTGTTAATCTTTCCTAGACATGGCCCCCAAATAGTAGCCCCTTACGTCCAAGTGGCGACATGCTTTGTGAGGGGTGAACATGAGTAAAAAAAAAAAAAAAAAAAAGACCTCAATATAGCTAAGCAACCACTGGCTAATATACGCACACATTTAAATGCCTATGGGGGGAGCTTGAATGTCTACTAGACACTATCCTCGAATGTTTATGGTCTCTGTGTGTGCAGGATTTGTCAGTCAACCGGGCATGAGCAAACTTTTTTTCTTACAAATAAACCCGTACTAAATATTAAAAAATCCCATAAGTATTCGCAGCCCAAATAAGATCTCCTCGGTATGGCTAACCAACCACTGGCTTTTATGAGGAATGGTGCACCTTCTCTAAGTTATGTTACTTCAAGTAATGAAGCTGGATACTCCACCAGATTAGATGAATTCTTGTCCTGGAATCCGACAAGAAATCTATGCTATAATATATTCAAAGATTACGTTCTGAACTATTTCACTAATTCAATGTTTGAAAGGTAAACGAGAACTTTAATGGAATATTCGAATAGGTGTCTCAAATAGAGATCAAGTGTTAGCGCCAGGATGGTCCAAAAGCAGTCTGAAGCATTCCATACGTTTTTTTGCACTTTTTGCCAAGTTTAAAACAATTTTATTGTATATCGTTCTTCTAATGTGTCTTCACGTCCAGATTGCATTTCTGAAATTCACCAGTTGTAATAATCAGACTATAGTAAGGTGTATTTCAATTCCTGCTGTAGCTGTTCATTTGAACTTGAAATCATATAAATTGGTCAGTCATCTTATAAGATGTATAGCAATAACATACTGAATTTTCAAGAGTCTGCGACAATTTAAAATGCTTGTACAAAAGTTTGGAAACTTATTGAAGGCACTTCGTATACATGCATATAGGGAGAGTAGAAAATTGACCTTACTTGACCAAACTTTCAACAGTTTCAACCCCCTCCCTTTTTAACTCATGTTCACCCCTAACAAGGCATATCGGCACTTGGACGTAAAGGGCTACTATTTGGGACCATGCATGGGAAAGATTAACAAGATGTTGGTTTACGTTACATTTAAACTTCTGCATCTCAGCACAGCCAGGGAAGCAGATAGCTTGTCCTGGAATCCGGTACGACCAAAATCCGACAAGAAATTTAGACGATAACATATTTAAATGGTGAATTGCGGAGAAGAAAATCGTGTTCTCAGCTTTTTTACTGATTCAGTTTTTTAAATGTAAAGGATAACTTTAATGGGATATTCGAATACTTATGTTTCTCATATAGAGATCAACCTCCGACCTTCAGATGTACTGTGTTGAACTCGGGAATCTTTCTGGCAAACTTAGGAATCTTTCTGTCAAACTCAGAAATCTTTCTGTCAAACTCAGAAATCTTTCTGTCAAACTCAGAAATCTTTCTGTCAAACTCAGAAATCTTTCTGTCAAACTCAGAAATCTTTCTGTCAAACTCAGAAATCTTTCTGTCAAACTCAGAAATCTTTCTGTCAAATTCAGAAATCTGCACGGAATTTCAAAAGGAGCCCTTTTATTTAATCCATGGGGGTAGTATGTTCTTGTTCCGTCAGCCATGACCAATAGAAGTTCTCAGTAATTCGTAATTGTATTTTGAGTATCACACACACTGAGTATTGAACCTTTAACTTCTAGAATATTGTAACTTACAACTGAATTTTACCAAGTACTTTATCCACTACGCCATAGATTCTTGAGATATAGGTATAGATAAGGAAGATTCAAAGAGCAAACTATATAGACCAGAGATACTCAACCAGGGGTAAATTCCAGGAATGGTGCACTGTCTCCAAGTGACATTACCTCAAGTAATAGCATGAAACTGGATACTCCATTAGACTAGATGAATTCTTGTCCTGGAATCCAGTAAGACCGAGAGATCACAAGAAATTTATACTATAACATATTTAAATGGTCAACTGGGGAGAAGAAAATAAAGTTCTCAAATTTTTTACTAACTCAATGTTTGGGAGTTAAAATAGAACTTTATTATTTAATATTCGAATATGTTTCTCATAGAAATCAAATGTTACATTTAAACTTCTGTATCTCAGCACAGCCAGGAAAGCAAGTAGCTTGTTCTGGAATCTGGTCCGACCAAATTCCAACAAGAAATCTATGCAATAACATATTTTAATGGTGAATTGTGGAGAAGAAAATCGTGTTCTCAGCGTTTTACTAACTCAGTTTTTGAGGTAAAGAACTTGAAGTTGAAGTCCAATCTAAACAAATTCAAAGTCCAAAGTGCAAGTCCAATGTAAACCAATTCAAAGTCCAAGTCCAATGTAAACCAATTCAAAGTCCAATGTGCAAGTCCAATGTAAACCAATTCAAAGTCCAATGTGCAAGGCCAATGTAAACCAATTCAAAGTCCAATGTGCAAGTCCAATGTAAACCAATTCAAAGTCCAAAGTGCAAGGGACAGGAACGCGGTTCGATCAGTACATACAGACACGGTGACACACCACCAACACGATCCAGTGTACATAATTACCAACCGGCCGTTCTTTCCTCTCGCCTTGCCTTCCAAAACGACCGTAATTTATAGTTGTCGAAGACCAACTGATTTGCATATATGTACGAGATTTTGCGAGAGTTTCCGAGATCATACCATTACAAAACGCCGTCGGCGCCATCTTGGAATTCTTTTCTTATCCTAGCTCCACAGCGATGACAAAGCACACACGCACACCTAGGTCGTTTGAACGGTAAGCCCTCATTTTCACAGCTTTTGCCACAGAACTTTAATGAAATCTATATCTATATATCTATAAAAGTGAAAATGTCTGTCTGTACATTTCCCTAGCAAATAACTCTGTCAATTTTCGGTCTACAGACTTGAGATTTGACATAGGGGTTATTGAGATTTTGGAAAAATCTTTTTAATCCATTTTCGGCCAGAAATTTGGTTGGTAAGGGGTCAAAGTTCAACGATTTGACCTTTGAAAACTCTACTAAACTCCTCCACCAATTTTTGGTCTAAACACTCGAAATGTTAGATATAGGTTACTTAGACATGGATCTAACTTTATAATTTGATTCGAACCCAAAACAATAAATGTTAAGTTGTCAGTTGGGGTCAAAGTTAAAAATAATTGACCTCTGCAGTCTCTACCAAATTACTCAGCCAATTTTTGGTCTAAACATCTGAAATTTTACATAAAGTGTACTCAGACATAGGCAAGCTTTTTAATCGTATTTCTTTTTGCTGAAAATTTTGCTTCCAAGGGGTCAAACTTACAAAAGAATTGACCTTTGCGGTCTCTAGTAAACTATTAAGCCAATTTTGGGTCTAAACATTTGAAATTTTACATAAAGGGTAATCAAACATGCAGCAAGTTTTTTTTAATCAGTTTTGGGGCGAAAATTTTGCTTCCAAGAGGTCAAAGTTGTCAGAATCAACCTTTGCAGACTCTACGAAACTCCTCCGCCAATTTTGGGTCTGAACACTTTAGATTTTAGATGTTGGTTACTTGAACATGGGTCAAACATTTGACTTTAATTTGAGCTCAAAACAAATATTAAGGGGTCAAAGTTGGGGTCAAATTAAAAAAATATTGATCTTTGCAGTCTCTACCAACTTTTCTCTAATATTGTTAAGGAAGCCTATTATATAAGAAGGCATTACCGTAATATATGCACACTTTTTTGATATATACATATAAAGTTATAAACCGTACATAGGGCCCGAGCAAAGCTGGGCTGAACTATTAGTATCTATAAAAGTGAAAATGTCTGTGTGTGTGCATCTGTGTACATTTCCCTCCCAAATAACTGTCAATTTTCTGTCTAGAGACTCGAGATTTGACATAAATCGTATCGAGATTTGGGAAAATCTTTTCAATCGGTTTTCGGCCAGAAATTTTGCTGTCGAGGGGTCAAAGTTCAACGATTTGACCTGTACAGACTCTAACAAACTCCTCCGCAAATTTTGGGTCTAAACACTTGAAATTTTAAATGTAGGCTACTTGGACATGGATCTAACTTTATAATTTGATTTGAGCCTCAAAAAATAAATGTTAAGTGGTCAAAATTAAGGTCAAATTAAAAAAAAAATTGACCTCTGCGGTGTCTACCAAATTACTCAGCCAATTTCTGATCTAAACATTTGAAATCTATCTATCACATCAGTATCGCAGAAACTCACTGGCATCAAATGCAAAATCTTGAGACTGTTTGGTCACATAACGTGTTCCAGTGTGGGAATGCTGAAGATATAACATGAAAGACGTTCCAAAAGTAATGTCTCCTATTTTTTTTTTAGTCTGCCCGAATAGATGAGAGGGGGATTGTAAATTGCATTATGGTGATCTGAAAGTTTCATTTCTCAGTTGCAGATATTGACGGTGTGAGACTGAGAAAACAACCCCTGTCTCAACTATTTTATTAATTCAGTGTTTGAGAGGTAAAGTAGTTTAATGGCCTATTCGAATATCGAGGGTCTCAAATAGAGATCATGTGTTAGCCCCAGGAATGAGGCCCTTTGGTTTCTGAGAACTTTGGCTGAAGTAAAATCAAACAAAATTTCTGTTATCGAATGTGGTGTTAACAGACGTGATGTTGCTAGTCTCAGTCTTTCCAACAGATACTATTATGGTATATGTTCCTCAGAATTGTCTGATCTATTCCCTGCTTCCTTTGTTCTAGCTCGTTTGACTCATTGATTCAGTGGTCTTCATCAATTTGCTGTTTTAATATCTCATAGTAATACATCTTCCTATTCCAATAGCTTCTTTTTCAAGGGCTGCAAGCTTGTGGAACTCTTCCTGCTCACTGTTTTTCTTCTACCAACAGCCTTGATCTTTTCAAGACTAAGGTCAATATTTCCTGTCTTTATGATAATCAGTTTTCATTCTTGTTAGCTCCTTACATCAAGTGGCTTTATGCCTTGTCTCAAAAATGTCCATATTACGCTTCATAAATGTTAATTTTAACTTGCTGCAGTTCATGCTGGCCGAGGGGTATATACCTTGCTAATGGAGTCAGAGATGGCTTTGTAACTGGGTTCAAATCCCTTGACTGGTAGTAAATATGACTCCTTACACTGATGATTCCCGAAAGAATGAAACATTAATATCTGTAGGTATTGATAATAATTGATGATTGCTACTCCTTTACAGACACTTGCCATTTCTTCAGATTGATGTAGAGCGTCCATGTGCACGTAAATGGCTCTTCAAACCAGCTACACTCTTGCAAAATCGTTCACAGAGGCGACAGAGGAACTTGTCAGCATTTGGTGTTGTTTGTGGTGCAACTTCATTATGAATCTTTGGGAGTCTTGTCAAAGCGTTTGCTGAATTAGAGACGAAACCAGAGATATGTGACCTCACATAGTTTATTAAACCGGCTTTAAACAAAAGGAATCCACCACAGATTGTGCATTTCCTTTCTCGTTGCAATTTCACAAGAATTGCAGATTCATCCTGCTTCAAAAAGGGCAACATTCAATGCTGCATCAAAACGATTTTCTTCAAATTTTCTGCATCCTTCTGTGATTTTTTTTCTCCATTTTCCACATATCTGAATACCCTATATACCAAATTTCAAATCTGTAGATCAAATATTCACTGAGTATATAGGTTGGGAAGTGTCCTCACACACACACGCATACATTCTCATTTTTATAGATGTATATATAGGTTATTTTTTTTAATTTTTATTATTATTTTATAATAATAATAATACTTATTTACTTTTTACTAAAACACAAGTAAAAAAAATAAGTTGTTTATGAGTAATGGCCTAAACTATTTCATGCTAAATAATTTAGGTGATTTAAATAAGATTTAACTAGCTGTACCCGCCTGGCCATGCGTTGTTGTGGCTCCATCAGGTTAACGCAAGTATTAGATTGATTTGTATTGCAGACACACAAACACATGCACACACAAACATGCAGACAAGCACAGACACACAGACATGCATTTTTCTTTGTCTGTCCATTCTGTGACAGAGCCGCTGACGAGTATTTAGCAGCAGCAGCAGCCATATAACACATATGCAAATGGCTGAGTTGGTGTGCGAGACGACGTCACAGCAGAGGAAGAGAAGAGAGAGGCACCACATGGCAAGCGCCAAAAAAATTGCGTGCTGGCAGGAAGAACTGGAGAGCCAGGGGAGACTGTTGGGATGGCATGGTTTTGTAAACTACATGGCAAATGAAGAGAGTTTTTAAACAAGACTCAATGCATTATTTAGGAAAGTACCATGAATAAATGCCTTTTGTCTCAACTGAAAAAGCCGAGTCAAATTTCTTTCCTTTTTTTTTTTGTTCTTTTACGAAGTCCACGTGAAAATGTAACAACGTTACAGCTCCACTATTTCTCAAAAATTACTGAACCGATCTGGCTGTAATTTTGTATGAACCTTTGTTATAATAGGGTGCAGCGAACTACATATTGTGGTATTCATTCGATGCACAGTTAGGGATTAGTATGGATTAGTATTTAATGTAAAAATGAGCACAAATTTAACCATATGCAACTGTTAATTTGGTATAAAGCAGCAGTGGCGTAGCTAGAGTAAACATCACCTTGAGCGGTAGTCTCAAATGTCACTCCTCCTCTGCTGTCACCCAAACCGCCTCTCTTAGATACGACACACACACACACACATATATATATATATATATATATATATATATATATATATATACAGTGCCACGCAAAAGTATTGGATACATTACATTTTTCTTCATAACTTTAATTATGGTTCAAGATTTTACCTAAAATTTGGTCAATATTTTCCTATTACTATTCTAAATTATATTTGGAGTAGTAATTACAAAATCAAAGTTTAGAAAGTTTATATTTAAGGAAAAATATGAATTAACAAACGCAAAAGTATTGGATATACTTCTAAAAAATTCTTTTTCTGAAGGAAATTTAAATGAATTTTGCTTAGCGTGTTGCAATAATGCAAACGAGTAATCACTGACCAATCAGAGAGCTTTATATTAAAATAATTTTATAAAATTCTTCCAATTTTGGCTCACTCCTTCAAAGTCAACCAGTTCATTATAAAAATGCCTAAAACTAAAGAGTTGTCAATAGACATTCGTCAAAAAATCATTGATAAGCACAAAAAAGAAAAAGGGTATCGAATAATATCAAGGGAACTTAATCTATCACTTAGTACGGTTGGAAACGTTATTAGAAAGTTTAAAAACCCTGTTGCAAATCTTCCAAGATGTGGTCGGCCAAGGAAATTAAATGAAAAAAATCAAGGTGAGTAGGCAGAAAGATACAAAAAAAACCCTTTTCTTACTCGTGGTGAAATTCCAACCGACGTCAGAGAAGCTGGGATTAATGTGAGCAAGGATACAATCAGTAGAGTTCTAAATTGTGCAGGTTTTGTATCAACGTTTCCAAGAAAAGTTCCATTATTGAAGCTTAAACATGTCAGCTCACGTTTGAATTATGTTAAAACATATGGGGAACAAACCCAAGAATTTTGGAACAAGGTAATCTGGTCAGACGAAACGAAAATCGAAATCTTTGGAAGAAACACAGCAACACATATATGGCATAAAAATGGCACCACCTATAACAAAAAGAATACCATTCCTACGGTAAAGTTTGGCGGTGGTTCGATTATAGTATGGGGGTGTTTTTCATCCAAAGGTACTGGTGAACTAAAAATCATCAATGGTAGAATGAATGGACGTATGCACAGGGAGATTTTGGAGAAAAACCTCCAAAAATCTGCTGATTTGTTGGGACATAATAGCAATTTCGTGTTTCAGCAGGACAATAATCCCAAGCATATTGCCAAACTAACCAAAGAATGGATTAGAAATAACGGAATTGACGTTCTTATTTGGCCCAGTCAGTCTCCAGACCTCAACCCAATTGAAAATTTGTGGAAAATATTGAAGATTAATGTTCACAAGAGGAATCCACAAAATATTCAACAACTAGAACAGTTCTGCAAAGAAGAATGGTGCAAAATACCTGAATATCTTTGCAAAAAAAACAAAACATGTGTGCAACTATAGAAAGCGATTGGAAGCTGTTGAACGCAATAAAGGCTATGCAACCAAATATTAAATCAATGTATCCAATACTTTTGCGTTAGTTGATTTATATTTTTCCTTTAATATAAACTTTCTAAACTTTAATTTTGTAATTACTTCCCCAAATATTAGTTAGAATAGTAATAGGAATATACTGACCAAATTTTAGGTAAAATCTTGAACCGTAATTAAAGTTATGAAGAAAAATGTAATGTATCCAATACTTTTGCGTGGCACTATATATATATATATATATATATATATATATATATATATATATATATATATATATATATATAACCACTTGATCCCTTTTCAATTATTTTTCCCAGTTAAAAGAAAGTGAAATGTTATCAAATGATTTCAAATTAAAACCTACAAAAAATACAAAGTTTAGAGTTTTCAATAAATATTGGCAAAAAAATATTCTTCAGTTACTAAATTAAAAGTTTCTAATATTTTAGAAAAGATTAAAAACTTTACATAATATATGATAAATAAATCCTATTTTCAGCCTGTCTGAAAAATTTTGTTGGAGTGACATTGTGTCACCCCTCTTTTGCTGTCACCGGGGGGGGGCGGACCCCTTCCCGCCAGCTACGCCACTGTAAAAGCAGTCATTTTAAGTCAACGGTCTATAACTTTTGCCCGTTTTTAACGAGCTAAAAAATATCTAGCTTTTCATTAAAAGTTTATCTTAAAAGTTGATTTGTTTTGAGCCTCGATCCAAAAGGTGTTGTAAATTTGAGATAACCTCGACATGAAATCGTAAATGTGAAAGCAATCTAGTGATTTTTTTGTTGTTTTTGTAAAGATAAGTGATAATTGATTAAAGGGAGGAGGAGATGAAATAAGTGTCATGTGATTTATTCAGTGAGAGGGGGAGGGAAGTTAGGCGAAGAGGAGAAAGGGAAGGGAAGGGGTGAGGGAGGTTAAAAAAGGTAGATAGAAAGAGGAAGGATTAGAGAGAAAGGAGGGCTTAGAGAGATAAAGGGTTAGTGATAAAGAGAGAAGGTTAGACATAAAGAGGGAAGGGTTAAAAGAGAAAGAGGGAAGGGTTAAAAGAGAAAGAGGGAAGGGTTAAAAGAGAAAGAGGGAAGGGTTAAAAGAGAAAGAGGGAAGGGTTAAAAGAGAAAGAGGGAAGGGTTAAAAGAGAAAGAGGGAAGGGTTAAAAGAGAAAGAGGGAAGGGTTAAAAGAGAAAGAGGGAAGAGTTAAAAGAGAAAGAGGGAAGAGTTAAAAGAGAAAGAGGGAAGGGTTAAAAGAGAAAGAGGGAAGGGTTAAAAGATAAAGAGGGAAGGGTTAAAAGATAAAGAGGGAAGGGTTAAAAGATAAAGAGGGAAGGGTTAGAGAGAAAGAGGGAAGGGTTAAAGAGAAAGAGGGAAGGGTTAAAGAGAAAGAGGGAAGGGTTAGAGAGAAAGAGGGAAGGGTTAGAGAGAAAGAGGGAAGGGTTAGAGAGAAAGAGGGAAGGGTTAGAGAGAAAGGGGGAAGGGTTAGAGAGAAAGGGGGAAGGGTTAGAGAGAAAGGGGGAAGGGTTAGAGAGAAAGGGGGTAGAGAGAACGAGGAAGGGTTAGAGAGAAAGAGGGAGGCTAGAGAGAAGAGGTAGGGTTAGAAATAAAGAGGGAGGTTAGAGAGAAAGAGGGAGGATTAGTGAGAAAAAAGGGTTAGAGAGAAAGAGAGAAGAAAGAGGGAGGGAAGAAAATGGGGATATAAAGGGAGACGGTTAGAGAGAATGAAAGGGAAGAAAGAAAGGGGAGGAAGAAAGAAAAGTAACCTTGTTGGCGTGTGTGTGCGAAAAGTCTACCAAACTCCTCTATGAATATTTGGTCTACAGAGTTGAAATTTGATATATAGGACATTTGAACCTGTAGCAGACTTTCGATTTGATTTTTAGCCAGCAAAAATTTTAGCGGTCAAAATTGAAAGCAAGACACTTGAACATGGCAAGGTAAGTCGAATAAAACATTAACCCTGCCGTTAGTTTGGCACATGTGCAAAACTAAACATTCAAAGCTCAAAATCGCTTTATTTTTAACATTTCGTAAACAGCTGTTGGCAGCTCAGATGATAACGACGCTGGAGAGATAAATGGCGACTAAGGCTGGAGTACTAAATATTTTGCTTTCAACTCTAGTGGGTGATACCCAAGTCATATTTATTTTATAATTTTTGAAATAATAACTATGTATTGGATGATAGTCAATAGAGAATTGGCTCTATAAAGAAATTTACATGAATTAAAAAAATAATATCTCTGCATATTTTCTGCCATAGCAATGCTGGATGACCCGTTAGTTTTCTCTAAATTTGTCTGAGATCGGCGTAACTTCAGACATGGTTGAGTCGGATCAGACCGGAAGTTCAACACAGCATCTTTATTTTCGTAACAGATAGTTTTCTTTCTGCTTCTTGTAACGGTAACATTTTTTAAATATATATTTATCTATATTATATTTCTCTTAATCTGTTTCATTTTTTTCACGGAAACTAATGGGCCAATCTGGCTGTAATTTTGTACAGGCCTTTGTTATGATAAGGTGCAGGAAACTAAGTATTATCGTATTTGTTCAATGCACAGTTATCCATTAATGGCGATTAGTACTCAATGCAAAAATGGGCACAAATTTAACCATATATTTAACCATCAATTTGGCAGAAAGCACTAATCAAAGTAAACAGGTTATAATTTTTGCCCAATTTTAACAGACTAAAAAGAAAGGTGTGTGTGTGTGTGTGTGTATATATATATATATATATATATATATATATACACACACTAGCAAGGTGACCCGACGTTGCCCAGGATCGAATGATAATCAACGATTGCTTGACACTCCCATATTTTTATTGTCATCGAAATCAGCGAAATCGTCCATTTTTCAATCAAATCGATTGATTGCCTGATTGATTGTTGGGGGGCAGGAGGAAGCTTCACATTCTTCTCTGCAGTGACTTAGTTAACAATACACTGTAGTCTACATTGCACTGTAGAGAACATACTGTTGATTTTTATAAAATTACTTGTATATATAACTAACCTGGGTGCCCAGCGTTGCTCGGGTGTTTGTAGGTGTGTTGAGCAAAAAAAAAAAAAAAAAAAAAAAAGTTGTAGTAGGCAGGCAGGTTCGAACCCGTGACGTGAAGGCAGAAAAGAAAGTCGGTGTGTAAGGGTGTTGGTTGAGTTAAAAAAAAAAAAAAAAAAAAAAAAAAATTATAAGCGCAAGAAAAATAAAAAAAATAATGGTAGTAGGTAGGTAGGCAGGCAGGCTCGAACCTGTACCGTGAAGGATTAACAAATATTACAGACCTTTTTCTAAGTAAGACACTTTGGACTAAGAATTAATTCTTTTGTTTACTTATTTATATATCTAAAAATGAGAATATGTGTGCGTGTGCATGTGTGTGAGAGAACACTTCTCAACCTATATACTCACAAAAACGAATTTTTTATCTACAGACTTAAAATTTGGTAAATAGCATATTCAGACATGTGCAAAACATTTTAATCGGTTTCCAGAAAAATGGGCTGCTAAAGGGTGTCAAGTTGAAAAATTGGTATGTGTAGGGGGGGGGGGCATCAGATCTTTTCTGTTTGCTAACTGTTCCACGAATGCGCATGCGTGAATGGTTCACAGGACAGATCCATTATGTTAAAAATAAGTAGGTTTGAAAACAGGTTTTAAAGATCGTGTCAAGTTGAATTAATGGTTAAATTCTGGACTCACTATCTTTAGGTTTTAGTTTCAATCTCAGCTCAAGTAGTTTTATTTTATTTTTTTTTTTTACCTACACGAAATGAAAAAAACATAATACTCGGATGCACATGTCTCAGTTTCTATGTAAATTAAAATATAATATTTATGCATATTTTATAACCAGGCAACACCGGGCGGCCTGATAGTATATCTATAAAAATGAAAATTGTGTGTGTAAGGACACTGCTCAACCTATATACTCAACGAATTTTTGATCTGCAGACCTAAAATTTGGTATATAGGGTATTCAGACACGCAAAGAACGTTTTAATCGGTTTTCATCAGGAAAAAGAGCTGCTAAAAGTGTCAAAATTGAAAAATTTATACGTGAGGCTCATTGGATTTTTATCTGTTTGCAAACTGTTTTACAAATGCACATGCGTGAATCGTCCACATTACAGATGTCTTATGTTAATAAGTAGGTTTGGAAACACTTTTTTAAGAGCGTGTCAAGCTGGCCTAATGATTATCGTACTTTACTCACTGGTTTTGGTTTTCGATTTAAACTCAAGTATTTTTTTTTACTAACAAGAAGTAAACTATTTAGAAAAAACATAATACTCGCATGCACATGTCTCAGTTTCTGAATGCATTAAAATATAATATTCATGTGTATTTAACGACCGGGCAACGCCGGACGGCCTGTTAGTAATCTATATAAATAAAACAGTAGATGTATGTATGTATGTGTGTGGGTGTCTGTGAAAATATTTAACCGATAAATTCTTAAACTACTTGTCACATAACACTAAAATTAACAGGAAATAGTAATCATACACCAAGGATGATTTATAATAAGTAAAATCTTTGTTTGGATGAATGATTAATGCGTACAGAAACCTGTTGGCAAGTTGAAATACAAAATGTTCGTTTCAATTAGTAAAAATGTTTCTATTACTTCTGCACATGCGCAAATTCATTGATAGCTTGAAGTGGTTTAATTTTAAATCTTCCTTATCTATCTGTTGATAGCTCAAATGGTAGGGTATGTGGCTAGAGTGCTAAATGTTTTGGTTTCAATTCCAACTGATGGCACCAAAATCATTTTAAAAAACTTTGGAAATCAGCACCATATATATATATATATATATATATATATATATATATATAATATTCAATAGAAAATTGGATCTGTATTAATATGAAATCTGAAAGTATTAAAATATATTTAAGTGCATTTTACAACAAGGCAAAGCTGCCCCCCCCCCCTCAGCTAGTGGGGAATAAATGTTGATGTTTCATTTATACAAAAATTTTATTCAATCTTTTTATATATGCGTCTTACATTTTTTTTAATTATATATATATATATATATATATATATATATATATATATATATATATATATATATTCCATTTTCACCCCAAACAATGCACAGTGCCACTCTGAAGTAGGGGGCTACTATCGGGGACATAAGTTGCATGGGCATTATGAAGGGAGATGAGTAACAAGGTGTCTGTTCACATTATACTTGAACTTCTGCATGTCAGTACAGTTGGGAAAGCAGAATCCCGGAAGGGAGTTCCACAGTCTAGCAGTTCTGGGGAAGAAACAATTAGAGTAAAAGGCTTTCATACACCTAGGGATCTTTACTGTCTAGGAGTGGGATTTAGCTGATTGTCGGGGGTATTTACAACGAAGGGGTACAAGTGCTTGTAGTTTATCCGAGCATTCACCATTAAAATACTTGCAGAACAGGCAGAAGGATGCAACATTTCACAAATACCACCACTACACAGCCACAAACTTCAAGATTCCACTTTTCTAACCCTAACCCGAGTAATTTACTTCTCTCCCACCACGAGGGGATGTAACACAAAGTCAGAAGGTGGGAAAATGAGCCCAAGAGGAGGAACACCCTGGCTCTGCAAAAATAAATCTAACTCCGTCAGCACTTCCTGGTAAGGGCGCCTCGGACACCAAACGATAAACATGCTCCTCCCAAAAGCCGAGAGGTAAGGCATGGAAGGGTTGACCTTCTAGTGCTACCAAAAACATTTGTAACAGACGGACAGCAAAAAGATCACTGAAATGGCCCCATTTCTGTCAAACTTTTGAGATCGGGACCCTGACTGACATACTACGAAGTACACAAACACACAGTATTTACCTCTCTCCCACCGTGAACGGGGATGTGACACAAGGTGAACGGGCCAGTGCTCCAAGAGAAAGAGCACTCTGGCCCCGAAAAAAATAAGTTCAGGTTGCCCGTTGGCATTCCCTGGGGAGGATGCCCCAGGCAATAAATGATAAACATGCTCGACCTTCAAGGGCTTCCAAGAGCATTTGCATTAGTCTGACAGCAAAAATACCATTAAAATGGTCCAGTTTCAGTTGGACTAATTGCCGAGGTCAGAACCCTGACCGGCGTACTATGAAGTACACAGACACACCTTTCATTCATCAGCGAGGGGAAACAATCTGTATCATCTAGACTAGTTCGATCAGGGTTCTCTGACAGAAGTCTTCATATTACAGATAATAAGGAGTAATTGACAGAGTTATTGCATAGGGAAATGTACACAGACACACACACTTTCACTTTTATAGATATATATACACCTGTTTTGCATTATCACAAATAATCAAGTGGAAAATCACTCAAAAGGTTTAGAGGAGTGAGGGTTAGGGTTAGAAACCTTTGGAATGTTAAGGTGTGTTGACCTTTAGGAACAGAACTTCATGCTTCACCGATCAATTTTCTTATTGCCCCCCCCCCAAGAGCAAAAACTTCTAAATTCCCTGCATTTTTGAAAGGGTTGAAAAGTACTTGATCTTCCCATGAGAAAATTTTGTAATCCTAACACATACAACTATTTTCGTTTCATTTTTTTTTTTTTTTTCACCTCAAACCAGGCAATTTGCCACTTGGACGTAAGGGGCTTCTATTTGGGATTGTGTCATGCCATGATCACCGCACAAGCAGTAATCCCTGACACATAAAATCAACAGTACGTTATTTGATATGACAGAAGCATGTTCGAAATGTTTCTGTTTCGAGCACAATTGAACCATGATACTTGACTTTTGCATTTTAAACTTTAATTCAAGCCATTATATATACAAAATAGTTTTATAAAATCAACAGTAGGTTCTCTACAGTGCAATGTAGACGATAATGTATTGTGATTTCGATGACTAAAAAAATATGGGAGTATGAAACATTCGTTGATCATCATTCAATCCTGGGCAACGTCGGGCCTTCTTGCTAGTATATAAGACTATAATGTATTACAAACTAAGTCACTGCGAGGAGGCATGTGAAGCTACCTCTTGGTGCACTGCGATGGGTCCCCAACTAGAGTAGGCAATCAATCGATTGGATTAAAAAAATGGACGATTTCATTTATTTTGATGACAATAAAAATATGGGAGTAGGAAACATTTGTTGATCATCATTCAATCCTGGGCAACGTCGGGCCTTCTTGCTAGTATATAAGACTATAATGTATTACAAACTAAGTCACTGCGAGGAGGCATGTGAAGCTCCCTCCTGGTGCACTGCGATGGGTCCCCAACTAGAGTAGGCAATCAATCGATTGGATTAAAAAAATGGACGATTTCATTTATTTTGATGACAATAAAAATATGGGAGTAGGAAACATTCGTTGATCATCATTCAATCCTGGGCAACGTTGGGTCACCCTGCTAATAGATGTATGTGTGTGTGTGCATATGAGTTTGTATTGCTGTTTCTTAGATGTTATTCCAATGAAACTCCAAGTTTATAAAATAATGCTCAATAACAAGTAGAGCTTTATTATAGTACTAGCAAGGAGACACAACGTTGTCCGGAATTGAATGAGGATCAATAAATGTCCTACCTTCTCTTATTTTTATTGTCATCGAAATCAGTGAAATTGCCAATTTTTTAATCAAATCAATTGATAATAAATGAAAATTAATCTAAGTAGGTAATCTGTATTGTGGACCAAGTCACTGCGGGGGGGGGGGGGGGCTTCCTCCCAGTGCACGACAATGCGTCTCCAACTAGAGCAGGCAATCAATCTATTTGATTGATCAATGGGCAATTACACTGATTTCGATGACAAAAATATGGAAGTATGAACGATTTGTTGATCATCATTTAATCCTGGGCAACGTCGGGTTTCCCTGCAAGTATATATAAGATTTGTTGTTGGCGTTTTTTTTAGCAATATTACCACTTTCGAAACACTTATTTTTTTGCTACTTTAGCAGCTTTTTAAAGAGCTATAAGCTTTTTGTTATATATATATATATATATAGTGAATAAATGAAATGACAAAAAACTATATTCCAAAATTCATGATGTTGACCATCTTATAATTTATTCCTTTAATTCAGTTGACATTTGCAGTTCTTGACAGTATTTGTTTCGTAGCACAAAACCAATAAATTATTATATCAATCAGTGAATCTATTTTGCCCTTAACTCATCAGAAGAAATAGCAACAATCAATTCATCAAAAGGAAATAAAGTGCGAAAATCCGAAAATTTTCAGAGAAGCTGCAAATACCTTTAATATGTTTCCATTACGCCTTTTTGAATTTGAAAAATAAAGTCACTAAACCCAACTATTCGTACTACCATGTTCTATTAATTTATGAATATTCTACCAAAATGTTCTATTTGATAATGTAGTGAAGTCGGAAAAGGTGACAATAGAAACACGACGAGAATAAGAACATTTATATCAAGCAAGGGTTAGTGGTACAGAAAAGTCTGTGGGGGAGTCGTCTCTGTACGACATCCGGGATAGCTTTCATTGAGCGGTCTAGACTTGTTCGTTATATACCTAATGGACAAGTCCATCTTAGCGATTATAAGGGGTGTATGTCCCCACAGCATCAAGAATAAACAGTCTATAAATGTCATTAGCATCTTCTGTATTATGTGTTTCCGATATGACCCCCCCCGACTACATAACACAAGAAGAAGAAAAGGAAGAAGAAGAAAAGGAAAAAGAAGAAGAGGTTCATGTCTGTTTTATATGTTGAACTGCTTTTCAAAATTGACCTCCAAACTATTATTTATCCCTCTTTTATCAGATACATCCTTATAACTTATTCTCATGTTTTCCTTGGTCTATTCTTGTCAACTGACCTTACTACTTCAATTGTTCTACATCTACAAATCTAACTACTTGCATCCATTTTTTAATCTGAAAAGGAAACACTTGATAAGTGGATAGTCCTTAATCCGTGGAGTTTCAAAGAAATACTTTCCTTCTCATCAGAAGGTAGGAATTAGCAAAATGCAGGATCGGATTTTGCATACAATATATATATATATATATATATATATATATATATACTAGCAAAAGTACCCGTCGTTGACTGGGTTCAAAAACAGCCTACAGAAAATGGACTGATTTATGAAAGTATGATAGGTTATGAAAAGGAAGGGTTGTAAAGAGATAGCTTCGAATTTGGGAGTATCAGAACCAAAGCAAAATATGACGAAAGTAAAAATAAAATAGATAAACCCCATAATTTATTATACCATACCTGTTCACACTGAAACACTTATCACAATATTCTGTGGATCTATATTAAAAAAAAAACTTGTTAAACTTTGTGACATATTTCCATTCTATGGAGGTCAGGCTCGAACGAACACCCCATAATTTTATTATACCATATTTCTTCAAACTGAAACATAATTATCAAAGTATACATACGCAGATAGATATGAAAAGTCTTTATTAAAGTTTGTGCCTATTTCCATTCTATGGAAGCCAGGCGCGAACGCAGACCCCACAATTTTATTATACCATCCCTATTTAAGTTAAAACATACTTATCAAAGTATTATTATGTACATCTATATCAAAAACACTTGCAAACGTTCTTTTTTAATTTTTATTTCCATACTTTGTGGACCAGGCACGTACACAGTCTCCACAATTTTAAGGAATCATCATTATGCCAGATCAAACATACCTATTCCTGTGTCTCGATACATCTTCTATTATTATATGTGATCAGTTTTCTATAATAGTCAACCATATAGGAGCCTATTCATGACAAGGCACACACACAGAGACGTTCAGCTTTATATTATATATATATATATATACATATATATGAAATATAAAAGAAATCTTATTTCATTTTACTATTGAAAACAAGTCCGATAGCCATTAGTCGCGTGCTCTCGTGCAATGAATGAATGCGTGAATGTAGGATTGACATGAAATTTTTAAAGATAAACTAAAATGACCGAAAAATGAGCTGAAATGACTTAAATAAATAAAAAGTAAATGACTTAGAATGACTTTAATGAACTCAAGGATGAATTTAATGACCTTAAGAATGACTTGAATGCTTAAAAAATAACTGGAAAAAAACAACTTGAACGATCTGAAGAACGACTTAAATTGCTTTGAGACTGACTGGTTGTAAAGTGGGGGATCATTTTACATTAAATTAATACAGAAAAGTGATTCCCACTTTATATCACAAAAATTATTTGATTTAGGAAATTTGAAACGTTTTATTAGCTATGTGGCCAAGGAAAAGTTACAAACATAAGTACAGCATGTAGTAAGAACAGATACTACACTTTGATCTTGGTCAAAAGGCCAAGAAAAGGGTATTTATTTGCTCCCCCACCGAGTAAATTAGGCACAAGGCCGATTTTTAATGTGAGGAGTAAAGAGGAAATGGGGACCAGCTCCCCAGTGAGAAGGGAGCTGGATAGTGACAATTGGTATGAAGGGTTGCCTCTACATTTACCAAGGTCTTATATGTGGGGTTGCCGCCACATATGGTCTTTGCTTGCAGTATCTGCCGGAACAGATACTAAAAAAAAAAAAATTAATTGCTCCCCTACCAAGCAAATTGGGCACAAGCCGATTTTACTGTGAAGAGTGAAGGGGAAATAGGGACTAACTCCCCGGGGAGTAGGGGAGCTGGATAATGACCATTGGTATAAAGGGTTGCCCCTACATTGACCAATAACTTATATGTAGGGTTTCCCCCACATATGGTCTTTGCTTGCAGTATCTGCCAGAACAGATACTACACTTTGATCTTCATATATAATTTATTTCGTGAAAATGAAAATTACAATTAAGATAATTCAACGTAAAATCAAAATAAATTAAAAGTAAAATTCAAATTTACAAAACAAATTTAGGCACAAGGCCCTATAAGATCTAGGAGGGGGAGTGTTGTAGGGTCTTTGTTACTAAAGTGAAAATGGAGTCTTTGGCGACTTTACTCTTGACTGGTAACATTTACCACAATACCTCATTCACTCTGTGGACTCTAAACTAACTAATGAAAACCCCAGCGTTTTTGCAAGAAAGGATATATATACAATTTCTGTATGTGTGTGTGTGCAAATTTTTTTTTTTTTTATTAAAATGTGTGTGTGTGTGTGTGTGTGTGTGTGCGTGTGAAAAAAGTTCAATTCATTGGAAAATAAAACGTTCTTGAATTTGGAAGAAAAACAGTTCGTGTGGGGGAGTGGGGAATCTAGAAAAAATATACAAAAAATAAAATTGCCTAGTGCATTGTAAGTAAGGTCCCTCCTTGAGCTAATCTAGAAAGTTAGATCACCTATTGTTTTCCGGGACACCGAAAACAAGCGGGAAGATCCCTAGTGGGGATTGGGAAGAATTCTTATTGGGTGTAGGGAGGAAAAATAAATAATTGTTAAGAACAAAAAAAGGGGAAGATGGGGGGGGGGTGTAGGCGGCGACCTTCGAGTAGGGGTTGACCAGGAGGTTATAAAGCAAAAAGATGGGGGGGGGGTAGTGGTAGGGTAGCCTTGGAAGGTTCTCTAGTGCCAAAAGACAAACAATCGGGGGACAGGATCTCATTTGTACCACCAGTCAAGAGTCTCTTTACTATTTATTTGTCTAACCTAGCGGGATGGGCTCCGTAGGACCCAGTACCACGTGTGCCATGCTTATGGTGGTAACATGAATTCAAACTTGGCGCCTCGTCGGATGCACAAGCTAGCGTCATGCACCCACCTCGTGTCAAAGGCCACTCGCGGCAACCTCTTCCAATCGCATCTGATCTTTACTTTAAGCAGATATTTAAAGTAGACGATCAGATCCCGATCCGGAACAGTTTGGCTAAAAGGCCAAGAAAAGCTGTAAAAGCTAAGAACAGCATCTATTAACAACAGACCTTTGATCTTAACCAAAAAGGCCAAGCACAAAAGTGTTACGGACAGACAGACCGACAGAGTGACTTATAAAGTCGCTTGCACGCGACTAAAAAGTGTTAGCAAAAGATAAATAAATAAAATAAAAAAAAGAAATTTACAGTAAGGGACTTTTTAGAATATTCACCGTGCAGTCAACAGCTTTGCAGAAATCCTTTTGGGTATTTTTTTTTTTTTTAACTTTCTTTTCATCCCAGCATTCGCCGTTAAAATGACGACCTTTAGCAGTTTTCTGGTATGCTGAAAATGAATATCACATCTAAGTTTGGTGCAGACAAATAGTTTAAGGCTTTATTATCCAATGAAATCCATTATGTTATTACTGGAGACAAAAAGTTTCCCAACTGAAAATTACTAATGTACATACGTGTTACAAAACACCCCTTCTTCACATGTTAAAAATGGCGAACGTAATTGACATTTATTAAGTAATACAGTAGAAAAAAATGTCTTAATATTCAGAAAACTACTTGTCTATCCCAAATTTGAATGTGATATTCGTTTTCAGCATATGTCGTCATTTTAAAGCTGGGTGTTAGATGGTAAGTAAAACTTTACCAAACAATCACAGACGAAACTTCACCAAAAATAAATATTTTTAAAAATAATATGCAATATGGTGTTATGGGCGGGCGTGATAGATATCTAGAAGTGTAAGCCATGTTTAGTTTCAGAAAAGTTTCCAATGTAGATACAGGACTCAAAATGGCGACTCTATTAAAAATGTGGAGAGCTCTATTAGCGAACGTACATTTTTATTTTCGTGTACGTTTAATGCTTCAACAAACAATAATAATTTTCTTGTCGATTGTAGGGCCACGGCACATGTGATTACAAAGGAATCTGATTTTATCAATTTTGATCCCAACTTTAAGCCACAAAATCATTTTGTAGAACTAGCTGACGGGAGTCGAGTAAATGGTATGGTTTTGAAAAGAGGCGATGCTAAAATCTCGCTAAAGAACGATAAAGGTGAACTTTGTTTCTGTATTCTAGAAAACGCTCTTCTAATCCCAAAATTTAAACAAAATATATTTTCTGTACAAGCTGCCACAAAACAAGGTGCAAATATAAACTTTAGCCCCAATAAATCAAAACTGGTATACCCAAATGGAACTGTATTCGACATTAAAGAAAATGGAAGACTATATTATTTAAATAGCGTAGTCCCATCGAAAAACGCCTGCCATGATCTACAGACATGGCATAAAATTCTTGGACATTGCAATATTCCTGATATCAAAAAGTTGCCAACTGTAGTTGATGGAATGAAAATACAAACATAAAAAAAAACTTCAACTGCGACGTCTGTACGCAAGGGAAAATGACAAACTATCAAAGCAAGATACCAGACAAGAAGGGCAAAAAAATCCTATCAATGGTGCATTGTGACTTGAACGGTCTCGTGGAACTATGACCAGAGAACATTATAGATATGTGTTGAATTTCGTAGATGAACATTCAGGTTTAATAATGGTTTGCTTTTTAAAGAACAAATCTGATACCCTGCTAGCAACTAAAAAATATTTAGCCGACATGACTTCCTACGGTGAAGTCAAGTGTATTCGCTCTAACAACGGTACGGAATTCACCAATAAAGACTTTGAACTTTTACTAATTAACCATCATATCAA
This sequence comes from Euprymna scolopes, assembly GCF_053919585.1. NCBI lineage: Eukaryota > Metazoa > Mollusca > Cephalopoda > Sepiida > Sepiolidae > Euprymna > Euprymna scolopes. The sequence goes on from NC_136514.1 coordinate 81,373,908, forward strand.
GCATGAAAAAATCAGCTCCTAGACCATCACAACAAAACGGGACTGCTGAAAGAGCGTGGCGGACACTTTTTGAAATTACTAATGTACATACGTGTTACAAAACACCCCTTCTCCACATGTTAAAAATGGCGAACGCAATTGACATTTATTAAGTAATACAGTGGAAAAAACGTCTTAATATTCAGAAAACTACTTGTCTATCCCAAATTTGAATGTGATATTCGTTTTCAGCATATGTCGTCATTTTAAAGCTGGGTGTTTGATGGAAAGTAAAACTTTACCAAACAATCACAGACGAAACTTCACCAAAAATAAATATTTTTAAAAGTAATATGCAATATGGTGTTATGGGCGGGCGTGATAGATACATGGGATTCTTTATCAATCCCGAGCAATACCGGGTCGTCATGCTGGTGTATGTTTCAAGAAAGGAGTCGACTTACTTATTTTCAGAGGTGAAGACGGCATTTTCTGTTCATATTGTTTGTCGGCAGCAGAGTTGTGTTTGCGTTTTCACTTTGTTCTGCCACTGAATTGAGATTTACGGCAACAATGATTTTAAATACGTAGGTAAGATCGTTGTACGAGCGTTATTATTCGCAGCTTTATTGGTTTGCTGAGGTTTGAGAAAGAAAACAATGAAAAAGACGGAAGAATAGAAAAATAGAATAGGAAAAAGAAAGGAAAGAAAAAGAAAAGAAAAATACAAAGCAAATATTCACTTATTCCGTCCCCTCCCATCTTAAAATTCATAGGCTTTTAGTAAAATGGTTAAAAAAAAAAAAAAAAATGAACATCTAATGTTCATTTTTTTTTTTTTTTTAACTACTAGCAGATGTTCCCGGCGTTGCCCGGTATTAAACGTAACGTTACATTCCTTTAAAATAATGAATTTAGAAACGGAAAGAAACGGAGGCATGTGAATGCGAGTATTATGTTTTTTGTTTTTTTTTATGAGCAGTTCACTTCTTGTAAGTTTAAAAAAAAAATACTGGACTGAGATCGAAACCAAAACCTAAAGACTGTTAGTCAAGTACGATAACCATTAGACCAGCTTGACACGGACTTTAAAAAAATGTTTTCAAATCTCGTGAAATAGCAGACAAACAGATAAAAATCCAAGTGCAAAGTTTTCAATTTTAACCCCTTACCAGCCCATTTTTACGGATGAAAACCAATTAAAAAAAAGTTTGTAGCGGTCATCATCATAATCAACTATTTTCTCTTGTGGATTAATGCCACCTTGCTGACTGATGCGGCTATGCACTGATCAGTCAGCTAATAGGGCGCATTAATACTATGTGTCCCTTTAGGAACTAATTACCTAATTGTCAGGAACAAGCTAGCGGTCATCAAAGGAGCTTAGACCACTAAATAAGACAGACTTCTCTCCTCTCACTTTCTGTCCACCGAATCCCGCCAGGCTGCAACTGCTTCACTGAAGGCCTCTACTCGACAACCTGGAGACATTTCAATTCTTGCCTCCTGACACGGGAACATTCTATTCTTTTTTTTTTTTCTTTCACTTCGGAAAGAGTCCTCTTTTTTCGAAATGAATCTTTTTGTTGCTTTGTTTTAAAAAGAGCTGTTGATTATTTACTCTGGGCTTTTGTGTTGCAAATTAATCTTTTATTAAATGGTTTGTGCATTCACGCATAAAACCTACCTAAAAGTTTTCCATACGTCTGAATACCCTATATACCAAATTTCAAGTCTGTAGATCAAAAATTCGTTTAGTATGCAGGTTGAGAAGTGTCATCTCTTTCTCTCTCTCTCTCACACACACTACATTCTAACTTTTATAGATGTATATGTTTTACTAAAAGCCAAACTCCACCCAATGAGAAAAAAAAGAAAGAGAAAATAGAACAGAAAAATCGAGAGAAAAGGAAAAGAAAAAAAAAAAAGACGAGAAATAGAAGAAAAAAAAAATCGAAGAAATCAGAAAAAAAAAAATACCAATATTCAATTATTTCGTTCTGTCCATCTTCACATATCTTTCAAAAAATGAACTTTTTTTTGAAAATATTTGGCTAAAAACATGCGGCCCTGTCGGTGGGGCATTAGAATATGCCGACTGCCCCCCTGCAGAGGGTAAAAGTCCCTCAATGGGGGTCCTGGATATGACCTTAAACTATATCCAGTGGTGAGGGCCCCAGCTTGTGGGCTTTGGGGAGTGTGGAGCCACCCTTTAATTACCATTGCTCGCAGGTCCACTCCGACCCGGAGTGGTAGTACCAGTTAGGGTCCCAACTGTGGGTTAAATAGAAACCGACATGAAAACAACAAATATATTCTATTAAAAAAAATTTTTCTTCAAAATCTTTGGATTCGGCATTAAATAACCCGAAAAGGGTTGATATGCCGTAAAACAAAAGCAAGCAACCAACCAACAAAAAACATGTGACCTCACCCCCTCCGTTCCCCAAGTAAGGCGAAGCAAAGTGTATTAGATGGTTCTTCTTGTAAGGCAAACCTTCTTGAGAAAAGGACAGCATTTTATTTATTGCTTATCTCATGAGGTGACGGTAGTCACGTGATTAACGACACCGACTGATGCTCTGTCTGCTCCATGTTCGAATCCAGTTTCACTTAGGATGTTGGCAACCTTCACGTGGTCCCTCCCTACCCAATGTCTTTCTAGACAGAATTCTGAGTAGAAAAATATCGGAGAAACCACTGCCAACAATAGAACTTTTGTATTCATACGACATGATGATGATGATAATGATGATGATTGATGAACCTGTTAGCATAATAATTGTCTGTATTTTTGAGATGAGGTGTTTTCATTGATTGAGATTATTTTTAAGTATTTTTAAAGAAATAAAGTATTTTTAAATGTTACCACTTAATAAGAGACAGACCCTTTTCATGTTCATTTTTCAAAATATTATTTTTTTATAGGTATAAATTGTGTACAATTGTTTCGGCCCAATGTTGGCATACATGTATATAAAAGTTTATAAATTTTGCACAACTGGGCAATCTCATCAGCGCATATAAATGAAACCCATTTTAAAGTTTTTTTTCTTTCTATTAACATGTATTTATTCATTCATATACTTTTTTCCACATCTAAATATTATAATGTATTGAACTTTTAAAGCTACTGAAAAATTGGATACATTACGAGATGAATAGAAAAGTAAACATCGTAAAAGTACCCAAAAGAAAATCGATACACCTGCAAGTTTCGCAGCAAATTTTTAATAATTTAAATTCACAATTATATATAAACTAGCATGGGTGCCCGGCGTTGCCCGGATATTTGGAGATGTATGTTGAGGAAAAAAAAAAAAAAAAAAAAAAAGTGGTCAATTTTTTTTAACTTTGACCCCTATTATGACCCCTTAAAATTTGTTTTGGGCTCAAATTAAGTTATTAAGTAAGATCCATGTCCAAGGAACCTATATCTAAAATTTCAAGTGATTAGACCGAAAATTGTTGGAGGAGTTTGGTAGAGTTCTCAAAGGTCAAATCGTTGAACTTTGACCCCTTAATCGTCAAATTTCTGGCCGAAAACCGATCACATCGATTTTCACAAATCTCAGTATCTTGTATATCAAATTTCGAGTCTATAAACTAAAAATTGACAGTTATTGCATAGGGAAATATACACACACAGACACACACACACAGACAGACACTTTCACAGATTATATATATATATATATATATAATTATAAATAATAATTTTTTATACCTAGAGACACTACTGTTTCATGCTTTTGCAATCATCAGTGTAGGAAGTGACGAATGCCGTTGCTTAAAGTATTTGAACCCTGCCACAAAACCAACTTTATACGGCACAATCACGTGACACCGATTCTAGCTAGATCACCAAAGCTAAGCAACATTGAGCCTAGCCAGTACCAGATGGGTGACCATTTGGGAAGGCTAGGCGCTTTATGTAACTTCTAGAAAGGTTGGGCATGGGCCCAGCACCCTCACCTTGTAAAGAGAACTCCTCGCTACAGAAACATGTACAAAAGTTGTAGATGGCCTATGCCCCTCCAGGGGCTCAAGGGCTATGGAACAAAATCAACTTTGACTCCATAAGCAAGGAACATTAGCTCTGGGCCATCGTCAACCGCCACGAGAATCAAGGGGAAATAAACATTTATAAACCAAACACACATATAACGTTATTAAGATGATCTGAAGTGATTGAGTGACCGAAAATTGTGATCTTACATAAGGCCAGCTGACCGCCATTTTATTTCCCAGACAGTGGTCAACTTTTAAGGCGAAATTATGAATAACTCGCGGGATCTGTGGAAATTCCACAGGGGACTCATTCATATGTAATATATTGATGTTAGCATTCTGTAGATGTTCCGATATTATTGTAGCTTTTTTGTTAAAACTGCAAAAATATTTATCTAAGCTAGCATAAACGCTTGGCAAATCCCGGTCATAAGGTACGCTTATATTTTAATTCTTGCAGTTTTTATATATATTATTATAGAGTTAATGCTCTATCGATTTTTATATATTATAAAGATTAGCTTAACTTGAAACCGAAATAAAACTTATATATATATATATATATATATTTATAAACATGAATTCCTTCAGCCATAATCGAAACCAAAACTTATGAAGTTGGTAAAATTATTTATGACAAGAAATGGAAGTACATAATTAAACGACCCGGAAGTAAGTGTGACACAGAAAATAACACACACGCTATCGTATTAATATATAGATTATTTTTTATACCTACTGTGACTAGTGTTTCATGTTTTCACAATCATCAGTGTAGGAAATGAAGATCGCCGCTGGTCAAAAAATTCGGACACTCCCACAAAGCCACCAAAAAGGGTAGTTCCAAAAGTAAAGCCTCCTATTTTTGTTAAACTCAAAAAGTTGAAGAGCTACGAAGACAGGAGTGGTACCATTAAAAGGAGTGACCTTTTGTGATCCAGAATTTATTTTTCTACATAGTCACCATCATTCTAAATATACTTTTGCCAGGAATTAAATGACACATCTCTGCTTCTGGCGTACGTCCATGACAGGGGTTGCTTTTAGAGAGTCTCACACCGTCAATATTTGCAACAGAGAGATGAAACTTTCAGGTTATGAATGCACGAGTTCAGTCATCATAACAATGCAATTTGCAATCCGCTCTCATCCATTTGAGTGGAATAAAAATATAAGAGCCATTACTTTTGGAATGCTCCTCATATATAAAATACACATTAGTTTTGATCACAGTTTTGGGATACTGTGATGTTCTGATTAAGGTTTGAAGACAATATACCAAATGTAAAGGTCCTAGTTCGATCAAACCTTCCGTCAGTACATACCATGTTACAACAGTGCTAAGTTCGTTGGGCAAGTCATGGCTCATAAAACGGCTCCTTCACAGTGATCTGTCCAAAGGGAAAAGACCCGCAGGGGGACAGCGGAAACGGCTCAGGTACAATCTGAAGGTCTCTCCTCAAACAGTTTAGTTTGTATTCTAACTCATGGAAAAAAAACTAACCCAAGACAGATGTTCCTGGCGTGCCGCAACTCACAAAGGGGCTTCAATTGCTGAATCCGCACGCAATGAAGAACGCAAGAGAAAACATAACATTAGAAAGGACAGAGCAATCAGCATCTCTGATACAGAATTATTCCACAGGTATCCAACATGCAAGAAAATACTTCAGAACCCACAGAACAATTGCATGATCACGATCATTTTCACAAACGATGGACGATCATCATCATCATCATGTTTGAATCATACTGTCCAAACGACAAAAAGAAAAAAGAAAAAACTGAAATCATTGTCAATATATTGATTGAGTTATAAATGGAGTCGAACTGTTTATATTATTGAAATCAATAACCACTTATTGGTTTCAGAAATCAAACAACATTTTGATCGATGTTTACTTTTAACTAGTAGGGTGACCCTATGTTATCCGGGATTGAATGGTGATCAACGAATGTTTTACATGCCCATATTTCTATTATCAGCAAACATCGGTGAAATCACCCATTTTAATTGATTGCTTGCTTTATCTAATTGGGAACCCACCGCGATGCATCAAGAGGAAGCTTCACATGCCTCCCCACAGTGACTTAGTCCACAATACATTGTAGTCTACATTGCACTGTAGAGAACCTACTGTTGATTTTATAACATTATTTTTTTATATATAATGGTTTGAATTAAAGTTTAAAATGGAAGTCAAATGTCATGCTTCAACAGAAACATTAATTTCAAACGCGCCCCTGTTATATCAAAGAACTTATAGTTGATTTTATATATCAAGTCTTTCAGCTTGTGTTGTAATAAAATTTCTCAAATGCACTAGTGATGTTAGGCTGTGTAACATGTTAACTTTAGTGAAAATCGCCTATTCCTTCTTTCATAGGATTATTTCGATTATAGATTATCAATACTTATCAAAGATATTCCGATACAAACCCTATCTAAGAACACTGCCAGGCACATGACGTATCTTCATGTGAAATTTCATAAAAATAGGTCCAGCCGTTTTTGAGTCAATAGGAAATGAACTCACACACACATGCAGACAAAGTTCATTTTATATAATAGTAGAGAAAATATACCTCATGTATATGGACGACCTGGAGCTAAAAGCAAAGCGGAACTGAAATATTCAGCCAGGACATTTAAATAGAATTCGGAATGAAAAAAAAATGTGCACTGCTGGAGATGAATGGGGGGGGGGGAACTGGAGACATCAGACGGCATGAAACTACCCACACAAGAGGAGATGAGAACACTAGGTGAACACGAGACTTACAAATATTTGGGAGTTCTGGAAACAAGACATTATTAAACAAGTTCTGAAATTAAAGAGAAGATTGGAAAAAAGTACCCAAGAAGAACAAGGAAAATCTTATAAACAAGACAATAGAAATCTAATTAAAAGGAATAAACACCTGCACAAATAATAAAATACTCTGGGCCATTCATAGGCTGAACCAAAGAACTTATGCAACCACTTGCCAAACTTTCACGAAAAAAACACTCGTTTATCTGAAACTACTATCAATAATTTCCCCCACTTTTTATCTGTCTCATATTCCAAAATCTAATTCTTCGCTTCATAAACGAACGCTTACTAACATTAAAATATGGCATCAATAAGAAACACACGTATTCATCAATACCACAAATTGACCAGATCTTGCGATCGACTTTTTTTTACCATTAAAAACACTACGTGTACATTTGTGACGTTTTAAACCAATGTAGTACATATGTTTATATATTGAAGAATTTAGCTCCCAAATATCTGTGTCTTTTACATCAAGATTTCTCCAGATAAAAAAAAGATAAATAAATAAATAAAACAAACTGAAAATATACGGAAATTTATTTGTAACTTATTTTATCTTGTTCATGCGAATTCACGACACTTATAGGTAAAATATACGGAGATTTATTGAACGAAACAAATCGAACTTATTTTTCCAACTATTTTATTCGTGCAATATATTTCTTTTAATAAAATTCCTATTTTTTTCGGAACACATCGTGATAAAAATACACACAATTATTTGGAAGCTAAACTGTTCAATATATAATTATATATAATATAATGCGTCGGTTTAAAGCATCACACATCTACACAAGCAAACAAAATATAACTATAATGACGTGTAATTGACTCTGGACTAAATTGAAGAGGTTAGCTCCCAAATATTTGCGTTTTTAAAATCATTATGCCAAAAAAATTAGTATACGGAAGTTTATTGAATGAAATAAAACAAACTTATTTTTTTGACAACTATTTTATTTCTGCAACATATTTCTTTAAATAAAATCTCGCAATTTTTTTTTTCGGACCAAATAGTAATAAAAAAATATGCGATTATTTGGAAGCTAAACACTTCAATATATACATATATATGAAATGCGTCGATTTAAAACATTTTTTACACAGAAGTCACCACTTATCAAGGCCCGGAAGCCACTCGAGGATAAGGGTTAATGGGTTAATTAGTCAATATGATTATAGCGTAGTAAACATAAGTAGTGGAAAGTTTGTAAATTGGATTATTTAGGGGGACGGTTCATCAAGAACTTGTTTACATTGGACATGAAGACAATCAGATTGTAATCAGCTAGAAAGCAGGCAATCGGAAGAGAGTTCCACAGGCGTGTAGCTCTAAGAAAGAAGCTGTGTTCATTTAACTTTAGGCCCAGATAAAGAGTGTGAGGAATTATTGATATTGGTTGTGGCTAGACGAGTGTTTTTCGTGAAAGTTTGGCGATTGTGAAAATCAGGCTATAGTTATCAATTGCCTTTTTGGCATATTTTCTGCAAGATTTAGCTTCAAATATTTAGGTTAGGGTTAGCTATCGGACACGTTTACCCTTGTAGAACCTTTAAAACACGCATGACTCTCAGCTGCATAATAATTTAAAAGAAAAAAAAGAATTGATTAACTTAAACAATGCTGTCTCTACCATTTACCTAAAAAAAATTTTTCACTTATTCGTAAATTTTACAGGCTAAATTTGGAATTATAACGTTCTACTACAGTGAACGCACACTTTTTGGCCACTCCCGTTGCTTTTAATACATGCTTCAACATGAAGCTTTCAATATCAGTAATTAACCAATTGGTTATACGAGATACATTACATGACATTCTTTTTTGAAATAGAAATCTGCAGGAATCAACCCTCCAGTATTTATACAGACTACAGTGGAAAGACACATAAGAGATATTATTGAATTTTGTTTTGAGTTTAATTGAGACAATTAAGCGATCAGAAGATTTCAATAGAGACAACACAATGGGCGAGTACTGTAGAGGGCAAATTACCAGGAAGAGATCAAAGAGGTTTGCAAACTGTCAGAATCAGGCATGCAAGTAAGTTTGTCAATCTGTACGGTCGTAGGCAAAGGAAAAATTCTGATAAATCTCCTCTACATCATCGGCCTTGTTTAAGTGAAATAACCATCCAGCAGAAAAAAGGAAAGATTTAAAAAGCCAGTGGCAGCATTAACAACTGACCTGAAAAAGTGTGTGTTCCATTTATTAGAACATTATCATTACAAATTGATCCCCGTCTATCACAGTCATTAAAAATATTTTTTTAAATCTGGAAATTAAGACTGTACTCGATGATAATCGCCGGAAAAAAATTACGACAGAGTTAAAAGGGAAAATTTAAAGGCTATGGGAATCATTGTTCAGATCTGCAGCAGTGTTTTTTTTTTTTCTTCTTTTCTTTGTGACAGCACAAAATAATCACAGCACATAATCAAATCCCCATGTTGAGAATGCGTTTATAGATACTAACGCTGTGACTTCGGCACGGTCAATTCATTTTGCCCACGGGCGCCAGTCCCCGCTGTTTTACTGGGTCGGCAGTGGCTCCCACTAACAACCGTAGTTTGACTGTTTTTTTTTTTTTTTTTTTTTTTTTTTTTTACAGGTGGTTGAGGGCATACTTCCACCGAGCAATGCCGGTACACGAGTCCTGCTAGTTTATTAATATAATTAAAAACAATATATATATATATCGCTGAAATCAGGCCAAGTGAGGTCAACTTTCAGACACGTAGGCATTTCACCATGATGAACAAAGCTCGTATTTTATAGACAGTTACATTGCTGGAACAATTCTGTCCTATTCTAAAACGAAATTATATAGATTGAGCTTGCGGCCGAGGGTGGGGAGAATAGTTTGAAACACATGTGACAAGAAATATTTATATTACATATTGCTCCACGTAGATATACACTAATTGAATCGATGATTCCAATCAGGAAATAATAAAAGACACACACACACACACACATTATATATATATATATATATATATATATATATATATATATATATATATATATATATATATACACACATATATATATATATATAGTTTTGGAAGTTTTTAACCTTTAAAACTATTTAGACAGTAAAGTCATTCAATCAATAATTTTTTTATTTTTTGTACAGTTTTAAGTGGTAGTAGAAAGGCAGGCTCGAACCCGTACCGCAAAGAAGGAAAAGAACGGGGTAAAACCTAACATTTATGCTGTTACGACCACCGCCAAACCGGAAGCGACATTTTTTAAAAATCAAGGCTATGCAATCTAAAGGAGAGGATAACTTTAAAAAATATCGGCGAAAAAAGTGCCCCCCCCTGTAGAAAAGTGCCTAGTTGAAGGGGAAGATATTAATGTTTTTAGCCAATTTTTCGATATTTGTCGTATGAAAGGTCGAACTTTAAAACGATACTGATCTTGGTAAAATCCGTCGCCTCTATTGAAAGTTTAAGGCAGACATGCAGACATACATACATACATTTATATATTGGTAACTAAAAATTTTCGACCCGAACTGATGAAAAAGCTTGCCCTATCTCTGAATACCCTTTATGTAAAATTTCAAATATTTAGACCAGAAATTGTCTGAGTAATTTGGAAGAGACCACAGACGTCATTTTTTTTTTAACTTTGACCTCTATTATGACCCCTCAACATTTATTGTTTTGGGCTCAAATCAAGTTATTAAGTTAGATCCATGTCCAAGGAACCTATATCTAAAATTTCAAGTGCGTAGACCCAAAATTGTCGGACGAGTTTGGTAGAGTTCTCAAAGGTCAAATCGCCAAATTTCTGGCCAAAAACCGATCACATCGATTTTCCCAAATCTCAGTACTTTGTTTTGAGTTTATAAACTAAAAATTGACAGAATTATTGCGTAGGGAAATGTACACAGACACGTTCACTTATATATATATATATATATATGAGAGAGAGAGAGTCACGGGAATCGGATGTCTTTTAAGAAAAACAAAACTCTGCGAATATTTCAACAAAAGTTTCATAATGTACATAAAAACATTTACTAAACTATGCCATTATGGAATATTTAGAAACCAAAGGAGAGCAAGGAGCGTTCTGAACATCCGTTTCCTGTGACTCAAACTCTGTGTGTGTGTGTGTGTGTGTGTATATATAAAATAAAAATCTTGATGTTGAAAAAATTTTTTTTTTAATTTTCAAAAAGCCTTTTAAACCTGTAAGGAAGGTATACAAAATTTTACGTGTGTGTGTGTGTGTGTGTGTGTGTGTATGTATATATATATATATATTAGTGATGGGACGATTTCAATATTTTTCCCGATTCAAATACAATTACCGATTCCGATTTTTTTTATAAATCTCTAAATATTTAACTATAAAAGTGTTATTTTGTCCCGATTACGCATCTTAAATGTGCCCATATTTTCCCAAACATGAAAACACATGTGTGAGGGGGTGATCTGGAGATTTTAGTCTTACTGGAAGTTTAAATCAATAAATATTTATTTTATTATTACTGCAAGCATTGGAAGATGTTTGTTAAACCAAAATCAAATGAAAAAGATAATTTAAGGAATTGGTTTTGGCATCGGAAAATAGGCTCAAATTTTTCCAATTCCGGTACCCCAAAAAGCTCTGATTTTTCCGATTGGGTCGGTACAAAATTTAAATATTGCAATCATGAAGGGAACACTTGTATTATTCATGATTGAAAGTAAAATACGTAAAACAGGTTTAAAAAAGGGAGGGGGGAAGAAGAGAAAAGAAAAATAAAGGGTGGGGGCCAGCTGACCGGTTTTACCCTCGGCTTTTCAAAGCTGTATCGAGAGATTTACAATTGAAAAGGAAAAATCAAAAATATGTAAAGTTACGTTGCGTCCTGTTCATGGATATACAAAAAAAAAAAAAATGGGAAGCGATTAAAATAAAGCAATGCTATGATATTTTCGAAGACACAGCTTTGAAAAAGATACAAGATCCCCCCCCCCGTTTTTAAAACCTGTTTTATTTACGTATTTTACTTTCAATCATGCATAATAAGTCTTCCCTTCATGATTGCAATATATTACATACTAGCGGGGGTACCCGGCGTTGCCCGAGTGTTTGTTTCCGGGACGGGGGGGGGGAGAGTTTTAAAAAATGTTATGGTAGGTAAGTAGGAAGGATCAAACCCGGAGTCATGAGTAAAAGTAGGAAAATAAAGTGTGAAAAAAAACAAAAAAAAACATCTGCAACGTTAACAGTTCGGCCACCAAGAAAAGTCCATTCCAGTTGTTTAGGAAAAAAAAACAAAAAAAAAACGACTACGGTAGGTCGGCGCGAACGTGAAAATATAATGTGAATTGTCCAGCACGCTAACCACTACGCCACAGAGCACTGCAGCTTAGTTTAGTGATTTTAAATAACTTCACATGAAAGAACTACGAAGCCAAACCGGTGTTCTCTTCTCAACTGTTCCTTGTGAACGATCCCCAAACGGTGTTAAGTGGTGGCAGGGGGAGGAGGAATTTATTAGAGAGAAAATATTTTACCACTTCCATTGATCTTAACCGATTTTTGTGACTTCTCAGCAGAAAAAGTATAGAAATCTAAGATTATCGAGGAATTTGAGAAATAATAAGCCTATAACACACCTCAGATATTGTTCTGCCGTTTGTGCATATTATATTTGCATGAAATATCTTGATTTTTAATCCTATTAATGTCAAAATCAGACGGGAAAAAATGAGTTCATTTTATTTATATAGAGATTATAAGTTAATTTACTGCCCGCATAGCAGCAGCCAAATAGCGCAATGGCTATAAGCTCTGACTATCGTTTGGGCGGCCGGGTTTCGATCCTGGCTTGAAGTAGCTGCTTGTCTAGCCACACTGATGAGCTGTGAAACAGCGAAATAGTACTGTACGTGGATGACTAAGTCGATGATGAAGGATCTAATACTGGTTTTCTCTCTTTTTACTATTAGATCCCATTTGACTGGGGACAGACTTCTCTTTGGACTACTGCACTGCTCCTCTCCTTCCCCCCCCCCCAAAAAAGAATTTCCATTATTTTAGCTGTTTTGAAGACTTTCCAATCGGATTATATGCATCGTCACGCTGGACTTATTTTGGAATACATTCTATCTAAAGAACTATTTTGCATTTCAGATCAACTTGAGAGGAGTTTCATTCAAGCTGAAATATTATGCACGGTTTGTTTTTATATATAATTTTTTTTACATATCCAACATTTTTTCACTTTTTTATTTGGCAATTTATAACTACAATAAATTGCGGTTTCACTTAATGCCTTAACTAACAAATTCTAGCATTGCTGCAAATATAATTTGCTGATTTCTTTAGTTCATCTGACGAGAAGAATAACAAGAATAGCATTCTTTGAAACTCCGGGGAATAAGGACTTTGTAAATTGCTTTTTGGAGTATTCAGTCGAACAATAAATTTTGATTGTAAAGTTCAATTTACAGTTTTAATTTTCTTTCTCTTTATATATATATATATATATATATATATATATATATATATATATATATATAGCACGCTGTCCGACGTTGCCCAGTCATAAAATATGCTTAAATATGATATGTTAATTTATGCAGATTTTGTATTTATTATTATAGAGACAATTCTCTATTGATTATTATATTGTACTCAATGTATAGTAATGATTTCAAAAGTTTTAAAAAGAAATATGGCTCGAGTGCTATCAGCTAGAATCGAAACTAAAACATTTAGCTATCAGATAAGTAGTGTATTTAAACACTTATGTATTAGTTATAATATTGAATCCAAGATTCTTCATGGTAAAGTTTTGTAGGCTTCTTACTTATATTTAAATGTGAGATATATATATACACACACACACACACACACACACACACACACACACACACACATATATATATATATATATATATATATATATATATATATATATTAGAACCCGGGGATACGGCATTAATCCATTCCGGGGCTGGGATCATAAGGCGAAATCGCTGTATAGCGGAACCAAAGCAAAATTTTATACAGTAAATATTAAACATTAGTAACAAAATACAGTACAGTATGTGTGTGTGTGTGTGTGTGTATATATATATATATATATATATAAATAATCAAATAACATTATAAATAGCCCGTAAGGCAGGGCAAATACTGTAACTAGGTGTCAAAAAACATTGTATTCCAGACCTCGCCGTTTCGCCCGTCTTATGTGGGCTTTCTCAAGAGGGATGGTCAATGACCAGAGAGTCGAATATATACCTATAGGGGGGAGTCTTTATGTAAATTAAACATTTTTATGCATATATACAGTTTATGATGGTTGTAATATATCAGAAAGAAATCAAGAAAGGAGTTTTTAGGGTTATCCTGTAGCTAAATTGTTTTCGTTAATAATGATTTTCGACAGATTGGGAGAAATATGGAAGAAACCTTTTCTTTGCTTAATGGTATTAGTAGATAAGAGAAGATTTGATTAAACGACGTGTTGATTTACTGTGTATGTCTTTTAGAAGAGTCACATTGTTTAAAATCAAAATGGCGATCATTCTCCATAATGTGACAGAAAATAGCATTAAGTGTATTATTTTTTTTTTCACATCTAATAATACACTTATATACGGCATGATCACGTTTGACACACCGGTTCCCGTCAGATAACCGAAGTTAAGCAATGATGAACCTGGCCAGTACCATATGGGCGACCATTTGGGACTTCTATGTGCTGTATATGCTCTCCGCTTATCTCGGCATTGTTTCCAGTTGTCCTGGACTTTCCTTGCCACTGGACTCAAGCAGTGCCGATTCAGGAGAGGTGTGGTTGGAGATTACGCAACCCTTGCCTCACAATTACATGCGCAGCTGCCCCTACAGGGGGTATCCTTTGTCTTTCGAGACTGAACGGAGGCATCAGAATCGGACTAATACACTTAATGCTATTGTTGATTTTCTCTGCTAGTATATATATATATATATATATATATATATATATGATAAAACAGTTAATAAAATATGTTAAAATATATATATATATATGTGTGTGTGTGTGTGTAATGCGAGGCCTCCATTCAGTCTTGAAAGACAATGGTAATCTCTGTAAAGGTAACTGCAATCTCAACCACACCTCTCCTGAATCAGCACTACTTGATTCCAGTGGCAAGGAGAAGTCTAAGACGACTGGGAGCAATGCAGAGATAAGCAGAGAGCATATACAGCACCTGGAATTCTCAAATGGTCACCCATTTCAGTACTGACCAGGATCGACGTTGCTTAACTTCAGTGATCTAACGGGAACCAATGTGTCAACTTGATTTTATATATATATATATATATATATTATATATATATATATATATAGCAGCAGCTGAATAGCATAATGGTAAGAAACCTTGACTGTCATTTGGGCGGTCAGGTTTCGATCCTGGCTTGAGGTAGTTGCCTGTCTGGCCGCACTGATGAGATGTGATACAGCGAAACAGTACTGTATGTGGATGACTATGTATATATTAAGATTGTCAAGAATTATGTTAAGAAATGAATCATTTTCCTTAAAACAAGTTTCATTTGTCCCCATGTAATTCGGAAAACTGTAGTTTATAAAAATTAGACAAATTCTTGATAGAAAATTGTTTTCATATGAGAAGATAAAATAAAAGTTTTAATTAACCCATTTCTTTCTTTTTTTTTTTTTTTGTATAAAATCTGCAAGTTTTTATAGGTCAAAAGGTCAAAATTCGTGTGCATCCTCACGTCTCCGCTAAAAACTTTTATAAGGAGCGTTTGATTCTTGACACGACTCCTGACAATTCTCGACAAAATTCAATCATATGCAAGTCATTTCTCTTTTCCTCTACATCCTCCACCCTTCTCTAAAATATATATAAAAATTTTTTCGAGATTTCTTTTTCTCCAAAATTTTGGTGCTTATTCAGATTTTCACTTAAAATAGCGGCAATTAAAATTAAAGAAAATACAAAAAGGTTTGTATGATGGACGTACTTGTTACAGAACGAAGATGTCATATTCCCAAAATCATGTAATTTGATCAAGTAGTTTTTTTTTTTAAATCATTTTATCAATCAATAAAATAAAATTTCACTCTGTGTCCATAAGAGGGGGGAAAAAATCAATATATATATATATATATATATATATATATATATATATATATATATTCTTCTAGCTCTGTAAGCTATAGAGTAAATTCAATTCTATACATGATGATTGCAACGTCTTGTCAGACGAGTGTCACTCCCTCAGACACTTAAAGTCCATGAGCCCAAAAATGACTTCCATCACCACAGGACCATTTTTATAGACAAATCCCTGAGGGAGTATCTATACACAGATGATGTTACAGAGTCTTAGCATTGTACGACAGCTAAGTCTCTCTCTCGGTTCAAAATGTTGAGATCCAGCAACAAGCAAAAGCAAGATAGCCAGCAACAAGTTAAACTGCAGATCATCTTAATGCAGGTACTGGTCTCCCGCTTTATGTTTTTTTTAAATCAGAGATTTGCTTCTCCTAGAATGGTTGCTTTCACCACGGCTTATGGGAGCCCTCTCCACCCCAACACACACATACACACAAACACACACGGTGCTAGTTAGCCATTGACCCCGAAAAAGGGTTCATTCGCCCTTTGGAAGGTCTTGTTTTTAATCCTCCAGGGAGACTAGCCACCCTCCTCACCAAACAAGTTTGGTGGGGGGAACCAGTTTAGTCGCTGGTGACCTGACCATGAGGCAGGTAGTACATATATATATATATATATATATGTGTGTGTGTGTATGTGTGTACATTTCCCTACATAATAACTTTGTCAATTTTAAGTCTAAAGACTCGAAATTTGATATACAGGGTACTGAGATTTGAGAAAATCTTTGATCGGTTTTCAGCCAGAAATTTGGCTGTTAAGGGGTCAAAGTTCAACGATTTGACTTTTGAGAACTCTACCAAACTCCTCCGACAATTTTGGGTCTAAACACTTGAAATTTTAGATATAGGTTCCTTGGACATGGATCTAACTTAATAACTTGATTTGAGCCCAAAACAATAAATGTTCAGGGGTCATAATAGGGGTCAAAGTTTTAAAAAATTTGACCTCTGCGGTCTCTACCAAATTACTCAGACAATTTCTGATCTAAACATTTGAAATTTTGCATAAAGGGTATTCAGAGATAGGGCAAGATTTTTCATCAGTTTGGGTTGAAAATTTTTAGTTACCAATATATAAACGTATGTATATATGTATGTTTGCATGTGTGCCTTAAACTTTCGACAAAGGCGACTAATTTTACCAAGATCAGTATCATTTTAAAAATCGACCTTTCATATGACAAATATCGAAAAATTGGCTAAAAACATTAATATCTTCACCTTCAACTAGGCACTTTTCTAAAGGGGGGGGTCGCTTTTTTTGCCGATATTTTTTAAAGTTATCCTCTCCTTTCGATTGTCTAGCCTTAATTTAAACATGAGTCACTTCAGGTTTGCCGGTGGCCGTAACCGCAAAGACGTCAATTTTTTTCCCCGTTCTTTTCCTCCTTCGCAGTACGGGTTCGAGCCTGCCTTCCTACTACGATTTCTTTTTTTTTTGTTTGCTCAACATACACATCCAAACACCCGAGCAACGCCAGGCAGAAATGCTAGTATATCTATAAAAGTAAACATGTCTCTGTGCGTACATTTCCCTACGGAATAACTGTCAATTTTAAGTCTAAAGACTCGAAATTTGATATACAGGGTAGTGAGATTTGGGAAAATCTTTGATCTGTTTTTGGCCAGAAATTTGACCGTTAAGGGGTCAAAGTTCAACAATTAGACCTTTGAGAACTCTACCAAACTCCTCCGACAATTTTGGGTCTAAACACTTGAAATTTTAGATACAGGTTCCTTACATGGATCTAACTTAACTTGATTTGAGCCCGAAACAAATGTTAATGGGGTCATAATAGGGGTCAAAGTTAAAAAAATTGACAGCATTTTTTTTTTTTTTTTTTTGCTCAACATGCACCTCCAAACACTCGGGCAACGCCAGGCACTCATGCTAGTATATATATATAAATTTCGGATTTGTCCTGGTCTGGATTTTTACCATCTCCTTCCCCCCCCCTTTTTCCTGTTTCGTTAATCTCACTGAATCCACATAAACTGTCACTAAATGTTAAATAACTTTTTTGATGCAAGTATGATAAATTTCATATTGTTTGTTTCCTTTAATGCATTAACCTGCAAAATTTATTGCATATTTTGCAAACCGCTTCCCTCTGATGAGAATTGCATTCTTCGAAACTCCATGGAATAAGGAATTTTCTTGTTTTATCTGTACTCCTTGTCGAATGATTACAATTTTGTATACCTCCCTTACAGGTTTATAAGTTTTTGTTTTTTTTAATTTGAATAAATTTTCAATATCAAGATTTTTATTACATATATCTATAATATAAAGCTGAACGTCTGTGCGTGTGTCTGGTCACGAATAGGCTCCTATATGGTTGACTATTATAGAAAACTGATCACATATAATGATAGAAGATGTATCGAGACAAAGGAATGGGTATGTTTGATCTGGCATAATGATGATTCATTAAAATTGTGGGGTCTGCATACACGCCTGGTCCACAAAATATGGAAATAAAAAATTAAAAAAAAAACGTTTACAAGTGTTTTTGATATAGATGTACATAATACTTTGATAAGTATGTTTTAACTTAAATAGAGATGGTATAATAAAATTGTGGGGTCTGCGTTCGCGCATGGCCTCCATAGAATGGAAATAGACACAAACTTTAATAAAGACTTTTCATATCTATCTGCGTAAGTATACTTTGATAATTATGTTTCAGTTTGAAGAAATATGGTATAATAAAATTATGGGGTGTTCGTTCGCGCCTGACCTCCATAGAATGGAAATATGTCACAAAGTTTAACAAGGTTTTTTAATATAGATCCACAGAATATTGTGATAAGTGTTTCAGTGTGAACAGGTATGGTACAATAAATTATGGGGGTTATCTATTTTATTTTTACTTTCATCATATTTTGCTTTGGTTTTGATACCCCCAAATTCGAAGCTATCTCTTTACAACCCTTCCTTTTCATAACCTATCATACTTTCATAAATCAGAGTTCATTTTTCTGTAGGCTGTTTTTGAACCCAGTTAACCACGGGTACTTTTGCTAGTATATACATATTAGTGATGGGACTATTTTTCCTGATTCCGATACAATTACCTATTCTGTACTAAATTACTGATTCCGATTCTTTTAAAATTACTAAATATAAAGTTAGTTCTGTTAAGGTGGGGGAGGGGGAGTCGGATTACTGTAAGAACCCATACAATGTGTACAAATATTTTCGCAAATGTAAAAATCACTTATTGATGTAACCTATAGATTTTAGTTCTATGTGTAGTTTAATATCAATTCTGATTAATCGTCCCATCATTAATATATATTTATTTATTTCGTCTTTTCCCATTTTTTTCAGTGGATTATTACCGGCTGGACACTAATCTACCAGATTATAAACAAAATGCAAAAAAAAAAAAATATCAGTATTCAAGATTTGTAGGGAGTACTCAATTGCTAATAAAACGTTTTAGTAAATCGATCCTCCATATTGGAACCACCTGATGAGAACACAAAACCAAATTATTGCCCTTAGATTGATAAATGAAAAATCTTTTTTTTATTCAATTATTTGGGAACAAAATATTCTTTCCCCAAAATTTGTTGAGAAATACTTTTTTTAATAGTTAAAACGTTTTTTCCCCAAAATTGAAAAAAGGAATTATTTTTTTTAATAGTCATTTTTCCATGAACATGATCTAACAAAATTTTCAAAGAGGATTTATTTTTTGCATTTTTCATTAACTTCCAACAAGTTTTGAATAATAATTACCCCCCCCCCCAAAAAAAAACCCCCAACCCCAGACCCCTATCTCTCCCAAACCGAGGGGCATTAAAACCTTTTGGTAATCTAAGGGCAATAATTTGGTCTAGTGTTCTCATCGAGTACTTCCAATATGGGATATATTGCTTTATGAGGATGTTGTATTAGAAATTGAGCAAATGGTTAAATATTGACTTTTTTTTTTTTTTTTTATAATCTTGTAGATTAGTGTCCAATCGATAATAATCTGCTGAAAAAATTGGAAAAAAAAAAAAAAAAAAAAAAGATGAAAATAAAAAATATATAGGGTGTGCATTGTACACGTCGACGGGCATTTTTTTCTTTTCAGTAAAAATGTCTGCATAGGTCTTCCTATAAAATTCAAAGAAATTAGAATATATGTTTGCGTGCCTAAAAAAATCAAAAATTTTCTTCTGGCAAGTTCTAAATTCCAAAGTTATTGTACAAAAACCTGTCAACGTACAAAGTCGACAAAATATCACTAAGAAGCTTATTAAAACAAAAAGAGAATAATACTCTTGTGAGACTTTAAAAAAAATATATAAAACTTAGCAATAGATTAACTTCTTATCTACGAGAATCATTCAGCCTTATCTGGGCGAAATCGTTTTGATTCGGTCGACCAACTTCCTTTTAACACAAAAACACCAAAAATTTTTAAAAAAATAAGAGAACCTGAGCTGACATGTTATAGCTTTTGTAAAGAAAAAAATTGAGGTTTGCTTTGCTTCAGTAGTTTTGTTTCTTTATATTTTTAAACATTTTGTAGCAGTAGTTCGAAGGTACAACATTTTTGGTTTTCAGTTGGGACATTTGCAGGGGCAGAAAACTATTTTGTGAATTCAATAAATGTGTAAAAAGAACTTTCTCTAAAAAAAAAATAAATAAAAAATAAAAAAAAACACAATTTTGACTTTGTTACAAAAAAAAAAAAAGCAAATTAAAGAAATCTCCAATTTGTGTTTTCAAAAAACTGTATTTTGTGTTATAATTTGCTTAAATCTATAAAAAAAAAAATACATGCATTTATTGTTAGATTTTCGAATTAGTCCTGAAATTGCTTTTGTTTCCCCCTGCTAAGCACTCACCAAATGTCCCAACTGAAAACCAAAAAGTTGTACCTTTGTACTAGTGCACAAGTGATCATTTTATTCATGGAGTTTGGTTTGGTTGTTTTCTTTTATGGCATATCAACCCTTTTTTGGGGGTTATTTAATGCCGAATCCAGCAAAGTTTTTTATGCTTCAAGTTCCTTCTATCTTAAAATATTTTATTCATTATTCATGACCCCAATCTTGTTTGCACTCATTCAGTGAAGGTCTGGTTAGTGCTTTCCACCCTCCTTGACCATATTATTATTATTATGATTTTTTATTATTATTATTATTATTTTTTGATAACCCGACAAAAAGAGGGTGGACCTGTAAATTCACCCTCATTCGTTTGTCCATTCATCCGTCTGCACTTTTCTGAATAAATACACCTTGGAATTTTTGCATAAACATTAAAAATGATATGAGTAAAAAAGTAACAGAACAGATTTTCAGGGAAAACTCCGGTTGCTTCCCTAGAGGTGCATTTAAGGTTAAAATGGTTAAAATTGACACTTTTGTGCTTATTAAAAAAAATTGGTGTCTTTGATTTTTATAAAACTTTCTGAAAAGTTGTAACTAACTGATTTCTATATAATTTTGTCTGTCTATACTTCGCGATAACTCTTGGGTGTGCCCTAGGGGCTCTTTTAGAGCTAATAAAACATTCCATTTTTTTACCATATTTGTCCAAATTTTTCTGTGCATGTCTATTTAGCAGTTTTGCATGGTGCAGAACTCAAATTTACATATGTTAAGGCCTAAAACTGCACCGTTTTTTCATTTTCACCAGGATTTGACGTCTCCTGGGGTCTTTTGGGGCTCAATGAGGGGGGGGGAGGCTAATGATGGACTTAGTCATTTTTTTATGCCTCTTTCACTGTGCTCTCACGAAGGACCATGCATGCTTCACTTGTTTTAATGGAAATCGCTCCAGACAAGGCATGAAGCCACCTGATGTAACATGCTAACAAGAATGAAAGATTATTGGTACAAAGACAGGATATGTCTATTGGTCTTAGTCGTGAAAAGACCAAGGGTAAAAGTAGGAACAGTCAGCAGGAAGAGAGTTTCACACACTTGCAGCTATTGGAAAGCTATTGGAATAGGAAGTTGTATTACAATGAGGTATCCAAACAGCAAATTGATGAAGACCACTAGACTAGCGAGTCAAACGAGTTGGAACAAAGGAAGCATTGATTAGACGAGACAATTCTTGAACACTTGTCATAATAGCATTTTTAGAAAACACAGAGATGAGGATTGATCTTTGGAATACTGTTCTCATCAAGTATATTTGGATGGGGAGGCATCTGAGTTTCGTATTATTTGGATTGTTCGGACTACTGTTCTCATCTTGTGCGTTATTTTCACAATGTTTTGACTGATGTAAACTACGACCTTCTTCAGGTGTATCTTGTCAAACTCTGGTAGCCTTCTGTTGGACTCTGGAATCTGTACAAACTTTAACTGTAACCCTTTATTTCATCCACGGGGGCAGTATGTTGTCATTCCGGCAGCCATGACTGGGTAGAAGGTTCAATAGTACATGGCTATACTAAAGAATACAAGAGTGAATTTCAAATGGAACCCTTTGTTTAATCCATATATATTGTTATATGGATTCTGTAGTAACAAGTAGTAAGATTGTACGTCTAAAAACAAGAACAGGTTTAAGGCTTCCAAAATTCATACGAGAATTGTCTGCAAGGATAAAATGGATAAAGTACTAGGCAAAATTCAGGTGTTTGTGACACTCTTCTAGAGGTTGAAGGTTCCATCCTCAGTGTGAACGACATTAAAAAAATACAATTGCAATTGCTCAAGACTTCTACCCGGTCATGGCTGATAGAACGAGAACATGTTGCCCTGTGGATTAAATAAAGGGTTCCGTTCAAAATTCCGTGCAGATTCTGAAGTTTGACAGAAAAATTCTAGAATTTTTTGCTTTTTTTTATAACCTTCTTAGCGACACACAATATGGTTTCTGCTCTGCTAGATTTACAGCAGATGTGCTAACGGTTATATCTCATAGGATTAGCGAATCTCTCGACAAAAGCTTCATTTCTAGGGCAATTGCTCTCGACATATCAAAGGCCTTCGATAAGGTTTGGCATAAAGGCCTACTACACAAGATTTCCAGCTACGGTATAACTAGAAATGTTTTCTCTATCATTAAATCATTTCTATCTGATAGGCTCATAAGAGTAGTGATTTAATGATTGAGAAAACATAGCGTTTCATGTGGTGTTTCTTTGTGTATTACTTCTGCAGCAGTTTCTATTTGTTTGGTTAGCGTTTGTAGCTCATGTGTATCAATCTCCGCATTCAAGGGTTTTCCTTAATATTTCAGCCGTTTTATTATTGTTTATCTTCTCAGCCATCCCTCCGATTCCAATCTCTCCCATTCTTTTATGAAAGTTTTTCAGGATTATTCCTTGTGCTCCTACTATTAGTGGTGTTATCTTGACTTTCTTCATGTTTAATATACCTTTGAGCTCTCTGGACAGCTGTGTATTTACTTCTGTCTAGTTGATATTCCCTATAGTCTGCTAGAACAGCAAAATCTACAATCTAGCCAGATTTTTCCTTCTTGTTGACGATTATCACATCTATTTTTCTTGCTTGAATGGGTTTATCCATTTCTGTATCCATCTTCGTGGCTTAGTGGGGGATGCCCTTTTCTCTTCCCTGCAACCTCTCTCCCATAGAAGAGACGTTGCGAGCCTATCTTTGTTTTATCATTATTTCCATGGCAGGTGCTCGTCTGAGCTCCAATCTCCAGTCCCCCTTGCAAATCTTTTACGAAAAACACCCATCTAGCTGAATCCACTGTCAAAAATTTCCCCCGCTCTTTATCTGTGCCTAAATCAAAACGTAGATTCCATGAACAAAGCTTCTTTCTTAGAACTGCACGTATGCTTGCTTCCCACCTGACTACAACCTGGATGTCTTCAAGTCCAACGTAAACAAATTCCTGGTGAACCGCCCCCTTAAGTAGACATTTTTATTAAACCCCCACACTAACGTACTGTACATGCAATAACCCTTATCCCTGAGTGGCTTCCAGGCCTTGATAAGTGGTGATCACCTTGCAAAAAAAAAAAATATATATATATATACCATAGGATTTTGTGATTCCTGCTTTGTGCCTGTACCATTCGTCAGTGTGTTTAATATGCAGTTGTCGCATAATTCCCAGTGTACTGCCCTCTCCACTTGATTGTATCTATTTTTATATTTATTTTGGGCTAGTTTTCTGCATTATCTTATGATGCGGTTTATTGTTACATTTCTTTGTCCACAGAGTCTGCATTTACTCTTTTCTTGTGTCTTGTCAATCTTTGCGTTGATGTGGTTAGTTCTAATCACATTATCTTGTGTAACTATTAATAGGGATTCAGTTTCTGTTTAGGTGTCCTTTTTTTTTTGCCATTCTTATGAATCGTCCGTGTAACTGTTTCTCTTCCCATTTTCCTTTTCTTGTCTTACCCCTTACCTTTCTTTTTTCTATTTTGTTTGATTTTTCAGTGTCTCTTGCTGTGGTAATAATTCTTGCAGTATTCTGCATTTTTCTAATTCTTTTTTTGTGTCAGTTACAGTCTTCTATACAAACCCGTCCTCTTCGTCCATCTTTCCTTTTCACAGAGTTAATCGGTATGATATTTTGTGTAGTGCATTGTGCATAGTCATGAGTTTCCTGGTCTTCTGGTTGAAATGCCTCAGTTCTTCTTTGGTCCAACTTTTAAATGGTCCAGAGTATCTTATTAATGACACTGCGCATTAAGTCTCTGCTATATAATTTAGTTTTTAATTATTATTAATATTATTATTGTTACTACTACTGAAGTGTTCGGAGATTTGACCTTGTCATATCATATTAAACAGTCTTCTATACAAACTAGTCCTCTTTCTCCATCTTTCCTTTTCACAGAGAATCGGTCAGTATCATCCTTTGGGTGTTGTGCATAGTCAGGAGTTTCCTAGTCTTGTGGTCGAAATGCCTTAGTTTTTTTTTGGTCCAGCCTATAAACGGTCCAGAATATCTTATTAATGACACTGTCATGTGTTTATGCCTTTTATTTGGTTTCTACTTTCTACTATGTAGTTTAGTTTTTAGGAGTGTTCTTGTTCTTCTAAGGCAGCCATAACCAACCTTTCCTCCAATCATTGACCCCCTTGAATTTATGTATTTCTCCATTTATCACCTAATCTCATATAAAATATTCATTTACCCCTATGCTTATACAAAAAAAAAAACAAAAAAAAAGAAAAGATTCATAGCCATAATAAAGTGACAGAAAAACAAGAAGGTCAAAAATAACTTTTTTTATTGTTTGGGATTTTAGGTTTTGTATAAAAATAGTTTTATATATTTGTACCACACAAAAAAAAAAAAAGAAAAAAAAAAAATTCAAACGTTTACTAGAATAGAAAATCATGAAGTTAATTTGTATTACGTTTCTTAGACATGACACAATCTGAAAAAAAATAATTATTTTAAATTATTAGGTACTTCAATTACCTCTGACTACATAATTTTACCCCGGGTTGAGAATTTCTGTTCTAAGCTACTATCATCACTATCATATTAATACGGTTGTCGCTACGGCCGTTATCATCCTGACCACCTCTTTAAATGGAAGTGGAATATTCCAAGTAGGAAAGTGGAATATTCCCGAATATGTCTAACAAAACAAAAAAATTGGTGTCACTTTTAAGGCAAAGATAATAAAGATGAGTTGTTTTTATACAACTATACTTAATGTAATGAAGTTTTAACATTACAAAAATGCCCTGAAAATGTCCCTTCTGATTTAATTATAAAATGCCCTGGAAATGTCCCTTCTGGTTGATTAGTTGTAAAATGCCAGGGAAAGGTCCCTTCTAGTTATTATTATTATTAATTATTATTATGTTCATTAACTTCACAATGTTGTGACGTTTTACACCGTTTTTTTTTTCTCCACTCAAGAGCGCACTTTTACACCAAAGCTAACGAGCATAGTCAAAGAGTTAATTAGCTGAAAAACATCAGGTGTAGGATGTTTGCTGTGCCAAGCAGAACTAACTTCTGGAGTACGGTGATGTTGTACTTGATTCCCAAGGAGTTCAACTGTTTCTCAAGATCATCTAGAATTAAGCCAAGCGCACCTATGATGATTGGCATGATGGAAGTTTTATTCCACAACGTAGCAATCTCCATTATTATTATTATTATTTACTCACTAGGGGTATTCACACAAGCCATCATCAAAGATTGCTCTTTGAGAACAACTTGTGGTGTTCTCTGGAGTCTGAGTGACAAGAAGTCTCCCCAGATTTCTAGTACTCTCCACCTCTTTCGATAACGCAAATTCTTTTGCAAAGGTTATCACAGCCGCTTACCATTGATTTCGCATTGGCAGCTGTAATTTGGGTGGCAATAAGCCTCCCCAAGGTCCCAGTCCTCTTTGCACTACACCAGCAGAGGTCTGGTTAGTGCTTTCCTTCCTCGGTCTTTCCATCCTCCTTGACTCCTTTATTCGGTGTGGTGCCAGTTTATGGTGACACACAGAAAAAGAGGGGAAGGAGGGAAGATTATTATTTGCTTGTATTTATCAAATTGAATTACTTCTGACAATATTCCACATGCCACGGTAGGCAAGGACAATTTTTAAGCCTTTTTAATGACATTTATCTCCCAAATCCGTGTGGGTGAAGGTGGATGGGGTGATGGGGAGACATATTTGTGTTTTCACTTTAATCCATTTCTTTATACATATCAACCTGTGTGGGCTATAAACATCTGATAAAAAATATTTACTTAAAGAACCAAAAATTACCTCTCATCTTCAGATCGAAACAACACTTTTTTTTCTTTTTTTAATTATTTATTGCTTCCCCCCCCCCCCAGACAAAAGGAGGGTGGACCTATAAATTCACCCTGGTTCGTTTGTCTGTCTGCACTTTCCTCAATAACTACACTTTGGAATTTTTGGGAATTTTGCACAAACATTAAACATGATATGAGTAAAAAAAAGTAACAGAACGGATTTTCCGGGAAAATTCTGGTTGACCCCCCCCCCGGCCCCAGGGTTAAAAATGGCTAAAATTGACACTTTTGTCCTTATTAAAAAAAAAAATTAATGCCTTGGATTTTTATAAAACTTTCTGAAAAGTTGTAACTGATTTCTATATAATTTTGTTTGTCTATATTTTGCGATAACTCTTGGGTGTTCCCCCAGGGCTCTTTTAGCACTCCATTTTTGAGATTATTTTACCATATTTGTCCAAAATTTTCTGTGTATGTCTATTTAGCAGTTTTGCATGGTGCTGAACTCAAATTTATATATGTTAAGGCCTTGGGAACTTTTGGGGCTAAATGGGAGGAAGGGGGCAAATGATGGACTTAGGATTTCTTTTTTTGCATGGTGCAAAACTGAAATTTACATATGTTAAGGCTTAAAACTGCACTGTTTGTTCATTTTCATCAGGATTTGACGTCCCCTGGGAACTTTTGTGGCCAAATGGGGGGGGGGGCAAATGCTGAACTTAGTAATTTTTTTATGCCTCGTTCACTGTGCACTCACGAGATACCAGGCATGCTTCATTTTTTTTTTTGTGTGGCTGTTTCTGTTTGCCGTCTTCAATTTCTCATGACCTTTGCTTGAAAGGGGAAAAAAAAAAAAAAATCACTTTTGTCACTTTTATATACATAAGCAAATATATGCCCCCCCCCGCCTTCGAAAACTAAAAATTCGAGATACATTACGTTTATATACATTTTAAATGTTGTTTTAATCTTTTTTTTGACTGACCGAGGGGAGGGTTGCCGCTTATCAAGGCCCAAAGGCCACTCGAGGATAAAGGTTAATGAGTGCCAGGTGACAATACCGTGATGATCGGTAATGATGGAGCTTGGGTATTTTTTAATTTTTATTTTATAGGACAGCTCAACGAGTATTTGTTTACATTAGTCTTGAAAACGACCATGTTGCAGTCAGTCTGGAAGCAGCCCCTTGGTACTGCGTTCCACGGACAGACAATTAAACATAAGGACGGTTTTCAATTGTGGAGAAAACGGCCTCCCCAATAAGGCAAGTTTTTTTTTTTTACTGGGGGGGGGCACCGTTTATCAAGGCCCAAGGGCCATTAGAGAGTATGGGTAAATGAGTGTTGCAGAGGACGGCTCGATAGGAACTTGTTTATATTAGACTTGAAAACGACCATGTTATGGTCAGCTGGAAAGCAGTCCCACGGCATTGTGTTCCATGGATAGGTAATTTTAGGAAGAAAACTTAGTTGATGGAATTTTTGGTTTGGTTTTAGATACATATAGAAAGTAAGAGAATTTGTAGACAATTGTTGTAGGTAGACGAGTGTTTGTTGTGAATGTTTAATAGGGAAATCTATATAGAATTTTGAACTGAACCCTTTATTTAATCCACAAGGGTAGATTGTTCTCATTTCATCAGCCATAACCTTTCCCTTGGCCAAGCATCTATATCACTTGTAATGTCTGCAATTCAGTAATTTGTCAATGATTTTTTTCAGTTGCAAGAGAGGATGAAATGAGAAAAGATGTTACACTTATTAACTTTTCTATTTTATTGTCCCGGGCAACACCATATAACCCTGCTTGTAATGTAAATAAATGGTGAATGATTGGGGAATGGATGGGGGCAAATAATGTAAATTATGACATCACAATGTATTCTAGCTTTGATATCAGTCACCATTCGACCACCCAGCAGATTACCACTAGAGATAACTATCCAGTATCTTTCCAAAGGGCTTATCTACAAATAATCTTGGACATTACTTTTCTCAAATAGGTCGATCCCAGTACAATTTCCCATTTAATGAAACAGAAAGAAAACATCACTTGGGTGGTCAGATTTTGGCCAGAGATACCTTCAATTTTCTGTGTTCCATGCCCCTCCCTCTTTTCCTTTGGCCAAGCATCTATATCACCTGCAACGTCTGCCACTCATATGCACCACTTAAACATACCACTTATCATGTTTACATTAGTGGAATGGAAAAAGAGAGAGAGGGGGGGACGGAAAAAGAGAGAGAGAGGGGGGGACGGAAAAAGAGAGAGAGGGGGGGGGACGGAAAAAGAGAGAGGGGGGGGACGGAAAAAGAGAGAGGGGGGGACGGAAAAAGAGAGAGGGGGGGACGGAAAAAGAGAGAGGGGGGGGACGGAAAAAGAGAGAGGGGGGGACGGAAAAAGAGAGAGGGGGGGGATGGAAAAAGAGAGAGAGGGGGGATGGAAAAAGAGAGAGAGGGGGGATGGAAAAAGAGAGAGAGAGGGGATGGAAGAAGAGAGTGAGAGGGGATGGAAGAAGAGAGAGAGGGGATGGAAAAAGAGAGAGAGGGGATGGAAAAAGAGAGAGAGGGGATGGAAAAAGAGAGAGAGGAGATGGAAAGAGAGAGAGAGGAGATGGAAAAAGAGAGAGAGGGGATAGAAAAAGAGAGTGGGGGATAGAAAAAGAGAGAGGGGGATAGAAAAAGAGAGAGGGGGATGGAAAAAGAGAGAGGGGGATGGAAAAAGAGAGAGGGGGATGGAAAAAGAGAGAGGGGGATGGAAAAAGAGAGAGGGGGTGATGAAAAAAGAGAGAGGGGGGATGGAAAAAGAGAGAGGGGGATGGAAAAAGAGAGGGGGGATGGAAAAATAGAGAGGGGGATGGAAAAATAGAGAGGGGGGATGGAAAAAGAGAGAGGGGGGATGGAAAAAGAAAGAGGGGGGATGGAAAAAAAGAGAGGGTGAAAAGAGAGGGAGATGGGAAGAGAGAAAGAGAAATGGAGAAAGGGATAAAGAGAGAGAGGGGGATATGTATATATATATTGAGAGAGAGCAATATAGATAGAAAGATGGGGATAGAGAGAGAGAGAGAGATGGAACATATGAAAGAAGAGTTGGGTTATACAAAATCTCCCATAAGGATAAATTCTGGGGACAACAGTCCGTTATTATTCAAATTAATAAATTTACTAGAAAAAGAAATATCATGTTTTAAGATGAGGTTTGATTGCTTGAATCATGAAAAGTGAGTTTGCAAAGCCAGTTTAATATTTAAAAAATCTCACTATGACAAAATCCAAAATAAATCTCCTTTCCGTTTGCTATATATTCCCTCTTTCTCCTTCCAGCTACGAGTTTCCTGTTTCATTTTATTACTTTTGACTGTCGTAATGAGAGAGAGAGAGAGAGAGAGTGCAAAAGAAAGAGCGAGAGCACAAGAGAGCAAGAGCAGAAGACAAAGAGCAAAAAAGAGAGAGCGTGCAAGAGAGTGAGAGAGAGAGAGCACAAAAGAGTGCACCAGAGATAGTGCGAGAGAGAGAGAGCAAAAGAGAGAGGGGGAGCAAGAGAGAGAGAGAGAGAGAGAGAGCGAAAGTGAGTGATAGATACTGAAAGAGGGAGGAGGTAAAACATAATACAGTGAGAGAGGAGGTGGGTAATAGACGGATTGACTTCCAGCTTATTAGAACAATTAAAAAAAAAATTTCAATCATAACTCAATCCCAAAACTAATAAAATTATTTTGGCATATATTTGGAGTGATTAAAGTATATATATATTAAAAAATCCTTAGGGAAACAAACGTTGATTAACTCAGGTTTAGTATAAAAATAGATTAACATGAAAAAAAAAATTAAAAGCACTGGTGACCCCCAGGAAAACTGGGTTGAACTCCAAGAATAATAAAAAAAATTCCATGAAGTATTAAAATAAATCTGAAAGGTCAAATATCAATAATTTATTATCTTCCTTATACCATACTAGTCAACCAGAGAATGAAATCTACTCCCGAAAAAAAAAATCGTCTGGAAGTTTACAAAAGGTAAAGAAAGAATAAAGAAAGAAAGAAAGAAAAAAGAAAAAAAAGAAAAAGAAATAAAGAAAAAGAAATAAAGAAAAAATAAAGAAAGCAAGAAAAAGAAAAAATGAAAAAGAAAAAAAGAAAAAAAAGTAAAAAGAAAAAGAAAGAAAAAAGAAAATAGTAAAAAAAAAAAGGAAAAAACCGAAAAGAAAAAGAAAGAAAAAAAAACGAAAATTAAAAAAGAAAAATATCTGCTATCCTATTTTATAAAGTTTGGAAACGCGTGGGTAGAGAAATTAAATTAATTCTTGATACATGTGAGTTTGTCAAATAAAGGACGATTAACCCGGCATTAGTCCCATGGGGTGTTTTGTCACCACAATTTTGCTAAAGTGCTCATAATTCCTAGCTGACAATTTATTTTTTTCTCCCTCTCAGTATTCTCCCGACTCAGCGAGGGTATAGCACACATGACACGGCGCAGTTGTATTGCATTTTTCCTTGGAGATGAATCAGATTGAAAGGTAATGTTTAGGTAATGAACTCATATTCATTTTTCTTGCTATTTCAAGTCATGGAAACATTTTGTGTTTACATTTGAAAGCACACATTCATTTTTCTTGCTCTTCTAATTCATGAAAACATTTTGTGTTCATCATAGATATTAAAATATAACACAAGCTGGTGTATCCTGTGAGTATTTTTAAATAAATGTGTTCTAAATACAAGATTTAAAATTTTTTCTTTAGTTTTATCATTTATTTTATTGTCTTATTTTATATTAATATCAACAAGATACAAGTGATTCAAACTGTACAACAGGGAATGTAGATATATCCTGAACCAACAGGATAACTATATTTTACAAAATAATAACACTATGAACATTTTTGTATTGGGTTGTATAAACACCCCATGGGACTAACCGTGTTTGGAACACCCAGGGTTAAGAAGCCGTATTGAACAAAGACATTTTGTTTATTAACCGTTTATCTATAAAGACAGTAAATGAGACAAGACAGATTAAATATAAAATTAAATGCATTGGTTCCATGCAACAGACGAATGCAAAAACTATAGACGAGTCTGATAAAATTTGCATGTTTTGATGTTGTTAATACGGACACGTCTGGGGAAGTAAAAGGCAGTTAAAAGGATTATGGGAGATAAAGACATTTCATTTATTATTAGTTTGTCTATGACAACATATTACGACAAATGATTAAACTTGTTAAAGTCCATGTCTTGACAAGCTTCTGGGACTGACCTTCATTCCTGATCTGAAATAGAACACATACATCAAATATGTTACCAAGATCGCTGGAAAAATGGTTGGATCACTTTACCGCTCCAGAAGGTATCTCACTGCCTATACAATCCTCTATCTGTATAAGAGCCAAGTACATCCTAAAATGGAATACTGTTGTCACATCTGGGCAGGAGCTACTAAGTTTTGCCTATCTTGCCTTGATAGAATTCAAGGCCAGCTTCAAAACCTTTGAGGCAATTCCCTTTTTTCTTCCCTGCAACCTCTTTTCCACAGAAGAGAGATGTTGCGAGCATGTTTCTGCTCTATCGTTTTCATGGTAAGTGCTCATCTGAGCTCCAATCTATGGTCCTCCGCTTGCCAAACTTTCACAATAAACACTCGACTAGCTACAACTACTATCAACAATTTTCCCCCACTCTCCATTTTTCGATATTTGTTATCCAGAGCGTCGAGCTTCAAAAGGATGCCGATCTTGTGAAAATCTGTTGTCCCTGTCAAAAGTTTTAGGCAGACATACAAACATATATACATACATACATTTAAACAGACAGGTGAGATTTATATAATAGACCAGTCTGGGTGCCCAGCATTGCACGGGTGTTTGGAGGTGTGTGTTGAGCAAGAAAAAAAAAGTGGTCGTAGGCAGGCAGGCTCGAACCGGTGAATGTGGAGAGAGGTGTTTTAAAAAAAATGATAGTAGTGTGGGGAGGGAATCAAAACAACAGTAGGCAGCCAAGGCGAAGAGAGGGGGTAAAAAAAAAAAAAATGTGGTAGCAGGCAGGCTCGAATCCGTGATGTGAAGGCAGAAAATAAAGTGACAAAAAATCTGATGTCTTAGCCGATGTCTGCATGACGCGACCGCAAGTCAAAAGCGTTGAAATTAACCGAAGTCTAACAGTGACGATGACTTGCTAAAATGCCGGCGAAAAAAATCGACCCTCCTTGTATAAAATAGCCAAGTTTAGGGTGAAGGAATTAATGGTTTGGCCAATTTTTCAATATTTATCATCCGAGACGTTGAGCTTCAAAACGATACTGATCTTGTTAGGATCCATCGCCTCTGTCGAAAGTTTTTGCGAAACATATACATACATTTAAACAGACAGGTGAGATTTATATTATAGACTAGCCTGGGTGCCTGGCATTGCCCGCGTGTTTGGGGGTGGGTGGGGTTTGAACCCCCCCCCCTCCCAAAAAAAAGTGGTAGTGGACAGGCAGGCTCGAACCCGTGACGTGAAGGCAGAAGAGAAAGTAAAAAAAAAAAATTGATGTCTTACCCCTATCCATGGCGCGACCGAAAGTTTGGAATGT
Source organism: Euprymna scolopes (assembly GCF_053919585.1). Taxonomy (NCBI): domain Eukaryota; kingdom Metazoa; phylum Mollusca; class Cephalopoda; order Sepiida; family Sepiolidae; genus Euprymna; species Euprymna scolopes. The sequence continues at coordinate 81,407,116 of NC_136514.1, forward strand.
TAAAATTAGGCAAAGTCCATCTAACCGATATGATGACTTGCAAAAATGCTTGCAAAAAATCGACCCCTCCTTGTAGAAAACTTCCCAGTTGAGGATGAAGAAATTAAGGTTTTTTGGTCAATTACATGCATTTAAACAGACAGGTGAGATTAATATTATAGATGGGATAAGCCAATAACTGTACCACCATAAAGACTCTCTCAACATGTTACCATGACATATACAAACCCATCGAATATATGTCAGTCTAACAGATTTGTATAGTTTTTTTAGTTTTAACTCATCTTCCCAAACTTAACGTGTTCAACATAGAGTCTGCCGCCATTTTTCTTTTTCAAATACATCGATAAGCACTATATTTTTCGAGCCGAATAAACATTTCACATTAAATAAAAACACTAAAAATTATCCAGTTAGGTAGAAAAGTAACTTATCTTGCTTTGATAACATTAATTTGTTATATATTTGTTTTTGACAACTTTTTCGAATCGATGTGTATAGTAAACCCCAAAATACTGTGAGAAACCCACTCCACATGTTTCCGTGACATAGGTTGACATATATTTGATGGAGTTCCAACAGTATTTTGTATAGTTTTTTTAGTTCTAACTCATTTTCCCCAAACTTAATGTGTTCAACATAGAGTCCACCGCCATTTGTCTTTTTCAAATACATCGATAAACACTGTTTTTTGAGCCAAATAAACATTTCACATTAAATAAAAACACTAAAAAATTATCTAGTTAGGTAGAAAAGTAACTTATCTTGCCTTTGATGCCATATATTCGTTTTTTGACAACTTTTTCGAATCTATGTGTACAGTAAAACAAACCACAAAAGGTGTACTCTCTCTACTGCCGGCGTAAGGAAACTATGAGAAGACAATGTGTTTTATAGAGACGAATGAGATAAACCACGTCAAGTAGCGAAAATCAATGAACATAAATGGGACTCGAAGGGTTGGTTGGTTGGTTTTGTTTTACGGCATATCAACCCTTTTCAGGTTATTTAATGCCGAATCCGGTGGTTTTGAAGAAAATTTTTTTAATAGAATATATTTGTTTTTTGCAAGTCGGTTTCTATTTAACCCATAGTTGGGACCCTAACAGGTACTACCACTCCGGGTCAGAGTGGACCTGGGAGCAATGGCAATTAAAGGGTGGCTCCATACTCCCCAAAGCCCGCAAGCTGAGGCCTCACCATCGGATATAGTTTAAGGTCATATCCAGGACCAGGACTCGAAGGGAAAGCAGGCAGTATTTCATTCATGCTTGATCAGTAAACATCTATCTGTAAAATGCACACATGCGTTTGGAAAAGCGGTGACGTGAGAAAAAATCCCACATGCAAAGAGTTCCGGTGCTCTAAGTTATAATTAGGGTTGTGTCAACAGCATATTCTTTTCATTGTTTTTACTCTCGAGTATATATCCGTTAATATCTTATATGTTTTTATATAGATTGATGTGGTTCTCGGTTGATTAAGTGTGTCTGTGTTGGATATATACCCGAGAGTCAAAAGAATGAAAAGAATATACTGTTGTCAAAGCCGTAGTTATCATCAAAATTGTCTGCTCTTTCTGACTTCCGAAGAAGAGGAGGAAAAGAATGATAAAGAAGGCAGAGGAGTAGGAAGAGGAAAAGAGAAAGAAGAAGGGGGAAAGAAGGAAAGGGTTTGTAAGTGGAAAGAAAAAGAGAAAATGAGCAAATTTAGAAAGAGTCGGGGGGGGGGACAGCGGGAGCATATTATAAAGAAACGAGAAAAAAAATAATGATAATGAGAAGGGGGGGGTATAAGATGTCTGAACATTTAGAAAAATAGTGAATTATATTTTTCGGCGTTATTTCTTAATTGCTTTACTCTGCTATCAAAGACGATCATGTTATAGTCAGCCGGAAAGCAGACATACGGACAGTTCTAGGAAAGAAGCTCTGCTCGTGGAATTTTCGTTTAGTTTTGAACACAGAGAGTGAGGAAAGTTGTTGGCGGTTGTTTTATGATAGACACACTAGTTCAAATAGAATGACAGTTCAAATATAGTTCAAATATAATAACAGCTCAAATATAGTTCAAATTAATAAAAGCTCAAATATAGTTCAAATAGAATGACAGCTCAAATATAGTTCAAATAGAATGACAGCTCAAATATAGTTCAAATAGAATGACAGCTCAAATATAGTTCAAATAGAATGACAGCTCAAATATAGTTCAAATAGAATGACAGCTCAAATATAGTTCAAATAGAATGACAGCTCAAATATAGTTCAAATAGAATGACAGCTCAAATATAGTTCAAATAGAATGACAGCTCAAATATAGTTCAAATAGAATGACAGCTCAAATATAGTTCAAATAGAATGACAGCTCAAATATAGTTCAAATAGAATGACAGTTCAAATATAGTTCAAATAGAATGACAGTTCAAATATAGTTCAAATAGAATGACAGCTCAAATATAGTTCAAATAGAATGACAGCTCAAATATAGTTCAAATAGAATGACAGCTCAAATATAGTTCAAATATAATAACAGCTCAAATAGAGCAACAATACTTCAAGCATGAGCGAGTGGTGGCTTTGTAGAGATACTAGCAGGTCAACCGGCATTGCCCGGTCGTAAAATACGCTTAAATATGATATTTTGATTAATGCAGATTTCGTATATATCATTATATTATATTGGACCCAATATATAGAAATGATTTAAAAAAAACAAAAAAAAACAAAAAAAAAAACTTGTGCCACCACCGAATCAAAAGTAAAATGTTTAGCTTACGATTTACTTTGACATTAATGCCTGAGTTATGAAAGCATGTTTACTGCAAGATTAAAAATGCCTGAACCAATAGCTATTACGTTACGCATGCATATTCGTAATACTGTAGTTCAACCTTCACTTGGCAAACTCCATTTTTTAAAATTTTCATACTTTTGCGCCAATTTTCCCCAGCTAAAACACAAATATAAAGTTTCGCATGGGTTCGAATAACCTGTATATGAAGTTTCATGTCTTTAGACCAAACACTGACAGAGGAGTTTGGTAGGCAAAATTTTTTAAACAAATATATACACGCCTACATAAATACATATAGAAAGAGTTTTATGCTTACTATAACTTTTTTTACACAGATATTTTGCAAGTATAAATCATGTAGAATATATGCATGAGTATAATTACTTTGCTTTTGTAGAGATACGAGCAGGCAACCTGGCATTGCCCGATCGTAAAATATGCTTAAATATGATATTTTGATTAATGTAGATTTCGTATTTATCATTATATTGGACTGAATATATAATGATGATTTAAAAATTAAATAAATAAAAAAAAAATGACTCGTACGTCACCATAGAGAATCGAAACCAAAACATTTAACTTACGATTTACTTTTTCCTTTGACGTTAATACCTAAGCTATAAAGAAATATTTGCTGCAAGACTCAAAATTTGAACATGAACCAATAGCTATTACGTTACGCATGCATATTCTTGGTAGAGTATTTGATAGAGTTTAAAATAGACTTCGTAGCCTGGTAAGGGATGCCCTTTTCTCTTCCCTGCAACCTCTTTCTCACAGAAGAGATGTTGCGAGTTTGTCTCTGCTTTATCGTTATGTTCATGGCAAGTGCTCGACTGAGCTCCAATCTATGGTCCCCTCTCGCCAAACTTTCACAAGAAACACCCGTCTAGCAGAAAACACTATTAATAATTTCCTCCACTCTTTATCTGTGCATAAACCTAAATGTAGATTCCATGAGCAAAGCTTCTTTCTTAGAACTGCACGCCTATGGAATTGTCTTCCGTTTGCCTGCTTTCCGGCTGAGTACAATATGGTTGTCTTCAAGTCTAACGTAAACAAGTTTTTGATGAGCCGTTCCATATAAGTTAACAAATTTACCGAATTTCCATTACTAACAATTACTTTATTGTCCAATTGTCTACTGTACACTCTTTAACCCTTATCCTCGAGAGGCCTCTAGGCCTTGATAAATGGTGATGCCTTTGTAAAAAAAAAAAAAAATATTCATAATACCGTCATTCAACCTTCACCTGGCAGATTCAATTTTTTTAAAATTTTCACACTTTTGCGCCGATTTTCTCCTGCCAATTATAAAGTTTTGAATGGGTTCAAATAGCCTATATATTAAGTTTCATGTCTGCAGACCAAAAACTAGCAGAGTAGTTTGGTAGGCAAAATGTTTTAAACAAATATATATACACATATATAAATATATAGAGAAAGAGGTTGTGTTTACCATAAGCTTTTACGCAAATATAACGCAAGTATTAATCATGTAGACTATCAGCATGAATATAATTACACGTAATAGTTAACTAAAGATGATCATCCTATAAGAAAACCGAAAAACTAATTGGGAATTAATTGAAATGAATGTTTAAAAGGAATATGCAAATTAGCTAGATCTTTTGCAGATGAATGCAATCCCACGGCCCACATATAACAAAGTCGTATTTTCTTTAAATAGAAAAAAGGCTTGCCTTTTTTTTCTTTCTTGGCCTTCGGGCAAAGATCAAAGTGTATTGTTATCTTTTGTTTTTACACGTCAATAAAAAATTTTTCTAAACGATTGTGTTCTAAAAAGGACGCCCCCCTCCCCCAGTACGAACGGGTGAATGCGGTATTATGGTGAAAAAGGATACTAGCTAAGAGAACCTTTTGTTTAGTTCTGGAGTGACAAGGAAGATCAACGACCACCATTCCCCCCCCTTTTTTTTTAGTTGGCCTTGTGCCTAAATTTTTTTTTCATGTTTGTATTTTAACCTGAATAAAGGAGTTGATATTTCAAAGTGTAGTATCTGTTCTGATGTTACACTTAAGTTCATTTGTCCTTAGTCAATGGAGGGAAAACTCTTTTATGCTGAGGCAATTACTATTTTTGGATACTGCCAGAGTGTCCGCCTTTTTGCCCTTCTTTTAGGGGAGCTGCCCCCCCCCCACACACACATTAAAAACGACTTTGTGTCACATTTGTTTTCGAGGGGAAGCCAGTAAATACTTAAATAAATATAAAAAAGGGTTTTTAATATGAATACAAAAAAAAAATTAAAAAAAAAAAAAAAAAGTATAGATAGGATACTCTCAGGTGTGGGTAATTTTCTCTTTTATTATTTTTTTTTCTTGCGGTAAAACATTTTTAGCGTGTTTAAAATTTTATTACACACGGAATGGTTACATTGAAATTGTAGCATTAAAAATGTCCGCCATAAAACATCTTAACGAAATTAGATGTTGGGTTTATAACAATTTGAAGCAATTAATGAAGATCGCGATCGTGAAAGAATGCGAGAAAAAAAAATCTGCTTACGCATTAAAAACGGTTTTATGTTGGTGTTTTCGTTATCTTTAATATAAATATCACGGTTGTTGAAATGTATGTATGTATGCATGTATGTATGTAAACCTAAATCTGTCGACAGAGGCGACGGATTTTCACGAGATTGGTATCGTTTTGAAGCTCGACCCTTTGGACGCCAAATATCGAAAAAAAATGGCTAAAAACATTAATTCTCTCACCTTTAACTGGACACTTTTCTACAAGTACGGCTCGTTTTTTCGCCGATATTTTCGAAACTCATCCCCTTTTTTCGATTGACTAGTCTTAATTTAAGCCTTCGCCATTTCCGGTTTGGCGATAGACACAACGGCGAAGACGGTACGGTTTTTTTTATTTTCCTCCTTCGCGGTACGAGTTCGAGCCTGCCTGTCTACTTTTTTTTTTTTTTTTTTGCTCAACACACACCTCCAAACGCCTGGGTAACGCCAGGCACCTAGGTTAGTCTATAATATAAATCTCACCTGTCTGTTTAAATGTATGCATGTATGTATGCCTAAAACTTTCGACAGAGGCGACGGATTTTCACGAGATTGGTATCGTTTTGAAGCTCGACCCTTCGGGCGACAAATATCGAAAAATTGACTGAAAAACATTAATTCCTTCACCTTCAACTGGGCCCTTTTCTACAAGGAGGGGTCGCTTTTTTCGCTTATATTTTTGAAAGTCATTCCCGCTTTTCGATTGACTAGCCTTAATTTAAACCTTCGCCACTTCTGGTTTGGCGATGAACGCAACAGCAAAGACGTCACGTTTTTTCTTTTTATCTAATTTTTTTTCACGTTCTTTTCCTCCTTTGTGGTACGGGTTTGAGCCTAGCTGCCTATTACCACTTTTTTTTTTTTTTTTTTTTTTTTTGCTCAACACACACCTCTAAACACCCGAGCAACGCCGGGTACCCAGGCTAGTATATTACTAAACGGGGAATCATTTTCATTAAAAATACAGTTAGTATTATGTATCTTAAATTGAGGAAATTATTAAAAAGTGATTTGTGTAAAGATTTAAATTCTCATTTAGAAGGAAAAAGACAAGCATTATGGTTCAATTGTGTTGATAAACTTGACCAAATGGAAACATGTTCTCATGCGCCCCTGTCGTAGCAAAGAATGAACATCCTTATTTGTATCAGTTATTAAATTTGTAAGTATTTATTTTTTATTTTGTTCTATAAATTATGTTTATTGAAATAAACTGTTTCTATAGGTGTCTATTGTGTTCTGTCATGTCTACATATATATTTCTTTTCATATATTTAACGAAAACAAATTTTAAAATACAAGTTTATTTAAAAATGAGTAAGTATCAAAAATTCCATGAAAATCTGACGATTAGTTGAGTTTTGCTAGATTTTTTTACCTCGTGTATTTACGCTTTCAAAATGATCATTATATTGTTTCAAGGCGTCGATAATGTAAACACGATTTTAGTCTCGCATTTTCATTATCTTCATAGGTTTTTAAAAAAAATATTACTAGTTTATTTTAAGATTCTTCTTGTAAATGGTACAAAAGTAATTACAATTAGATCGTGTTACATATGGAAGGGAGTAAATCTGCGTTGGATGTACCATATTTATATCATGTAGATTTCTACATAATTGAATATGGCGTAATTTCTACATAATTCAATATGGCGTAATTTCTACATAATTCAATATGGCGTAATTTCTACATAATTCAATATGGCGTAATTTCTACATAATTCAATATGGCGTAATTTCTACATAATTCAATATGGCGTAATTTCTACATAATTCAATATGGCGTAATTTCTACATAATTCAATATGGCGTAATTTCTACATAATTCAATATGGCGTAATTTCTACATAATTCAATATGGCGTAATTTCTACATAATTCAATATGGCGTAATTTCTACATAATTCAATATGGCGTAATGGAAAAATAAAAAGGTATTTGCAGCTTCTCTTCCAATTTTCGGATTTTAATCATGTGAAAACACTTCATTTCCTTTTAACGGATTGATTGTTGCTATTTCTTCTGATGAATTTAGGGCATAATAGATTCACTGATTGATATAATAATTAAGTGATTGATTTTGCGCTACGAAACAGATACTGTCAAGAATTGTATAAGTCAACTTCAGTTGACTTATACAATTCTTGACAGTATCTGTTTTGTTAAAGGAATAAATTATAAGATGGTCAGCATAATGAATTTTGGAATATAACTTTTTGTCATTTATTCTCTCTCTCTCCCTCTCTCTTATAGGGAAAATCCTGAACAAGAACAGTGAAAAGTCCACCTTTCTCAAAAGGAAAAATGGTTGGATCACTCTACTGCTCCAGAAGGTATCTCACTGTCGATGTAATCCTCTATCTGTATGAGAGCCAGGTATGTCCTATAATGGAGTACTGTTGACACATCGAGGCAAGAGCTGTGTTGCGCACCCTATCCAGCTCTGACTGATGTCAGAACTCACTTCGAAACCTAATAGGTGATGTTCTTTTCTATTTCCTGCAACCTCTTTCCTACAGAAGAGACGTTGCGAGTCTGTCCCTACTCTATCGTTATTTTCCTGGCAAATGCTCGACTGAACTCCAATTTATGCCCCTCCTCTTGCCAAACTTTCACAAAAACACTTGACTAGCTACAACCACTACGTACAATTTCCCCAACTTTCTATCTGTGCCTGAATCTAAACGCAGGTTCCATGAACAAAGCTTCTTTCCTAGAACTGTTCACCAGTTGAGCACTGTTCCACTGGTCAGCTTCCCAGCTGAATACAACATGGTAGCCTTCAAATCCAATGTAAAGAAGTTCTTGTTGAGCCGTCCCTATGAATAATCAAATTCTACCCAATTTACACCATTACCGATTACTACACTATCACCTCGCATTCATTAACCCTTATCCTCGAGTGGCTTTCCATCCTTGATAAGTGGTAACTCCCTTGTAATATATATATATATATATATATTCTAAATGGAATTAATGTTAATTCGTAAGGCATTACAGATTTTTTTTTTTTTTTTTTTACATGGAGGTCACCACTTATTAAGGCCCGGAGGCCACTCAGGGATAGGGATTATTACGTGTACAGGGATAAGGGTTATTGCAGATACGTTGAATGATCGTTGTGTTATCTCCATTTGTTTCTTTTGTCTGTTTTCAAAATGGCGGATAAGATAGTCTTTCCTAGATTACTCATAAAATTTTATTTTTTTAAAAATAAAACTATAGGATTACTTTACATAATTTTTAGAATATGATATTCTCGTTACGTCAAAGCTATTTACATTAGCGACCTTTGGCGCACGCGACAGATTTCTCCTCCCTCTATGTTACACAAAAAAAAAAAAAAAAAATGGACATAAAATCAATATTTTCTATTTTTTGTTTAAATTTCAAGGAAAATAAATAATGCGTTATATATATATATATATATATATATATATATATATATATATATATATATATATATATATTGATTTTAATTTAAACATTTCAGGTTTATAAAATAACCTAAATTTATTTTGTTTAGTTTTCGTAACATGAAATACAGGGGAGAGGGAGTATACCCACCTCCAAATAGATTTCTTTTCATATATTTAACGAAAACAAATTTTAAAATATAAGTTTATTCAAAAATGAGTAATATCAAAAATTTCATGAAAATCTGATCATTAGTTGATTTTTGCTATTTTTTTAAACATGTTTATTCTTTCAAAATCATCACTACAGAGGAACGTTGTTTCAAAGCGTCGATAATGTAAACACGATTTTAATCTCGCATTTTCATTATTGTCGTACACTGAAATTTTTTAGTTTATTTGTAGCTTCTTTCAAAATGGTACAAAAGTTATAACATTAAATTAAATTACAGTTACATTTTGTGCGTTGCGTGCGTTTTTTTCTTACACACACATTATATATATATATATATATATATATATATATATATATATATATATATATATATATATAATGAAAACAAAGGGATGTAGTGTTTACCTGATATACGCAATGGTAAACTTCAAACTAATATCAATAACAGTATTTATATATAGAAAATTTAATCCCAACCGAATTAAAAACGCTCAATACGCAATAGACAGTAGATAGACAGTAGATCTTATTATAAGAGAAAGAAAATTAAAACTAAGTTAAACTTTACAATCAAAATTTATTGTTCGACCGAATACCCAAAAAAAACAATTTACAAAATCCTTATTCCGCAGAGTTTTGTTTTTATATTAGCTTTTTTACATATCCAATATTTTTTCATTTTTTTATTTGGCAATTTATAACTACAATAAATTGCGATTTCACTTAATGCCTTAACTAGCAAATTCTAGCATTGCTACAAATATAATTTGCTGATTTCTTTATGTCCTCTGATGAGAAGAATAATAAGAATAGCATCCTTTGAAACTCCATAAAATAAGGATATATATATATATATATATATATATATATATATATATATATATATATATATATATATATATATATATATGAATAACAAAAAGAACTTATAGCTCTTTAAAAAAAAACCGCTAAGGTAGCGGAAAAATGTGAAAGCGTGTCGATGTTAATATCGCTAATGAACGTCAACAACAAATCTTATGTGTATATATATATATATATATATATATATTGACAAGCTGCCCGGCATTACCCGGTCGTAAAATACGCTGAAATATGATATTTTGATTAATGCAGAGTTCGTATTTATTATTATATTGGACCTAATATATAGTAATGATTAAACATTAAAAAAAAAAAAAAAAAAAATGACTCGTGCCATCACCAAGAATCGAAGCCAAATTATTTAGCTTACGATTTACTTTTTCCTTTGATGTTAATGCCTGAGCTATGAAAAAAATGTTTACGAATAGCTATTACGTTACGCATGCATAATCGTAATGCCATCGTTTGACCGTCACCTGGCAAATTCCATCTTTTTTTTAATTTTCATACTTTTGCACCAATTTTCCCCGGCTAAAGTCCAAATATAAAGTTTCACATGGGTTCGAATATATATATTAAGTTTCATGTCTGTAGACCAAAAACTGACAGAGGAGTTTGGTAGGCAAATTTTTTAAAATAAATATATATATATATATATATATATACACGTATATAAATATACATAGGAGGTTTGTGTTTACTACAACCTTTTTCCGCAAATATTACGCAAGTATATATCATGTATAATGTCTGTATGAATATAATTATATGTAATAATTAATTAAAGAATTATCTCTTCAGAAAACAGAAAAAAAAACTATTAGGGAATTGGTTTAAATGAATGTTTAAAAGAATATGCAAATTAGCTAGATCTTTTGCCGATGAATGCAATTCCATGATCCATTTATAGCAAAGTTGTCTTTTCTTTTTAAATAAATAGAAAAATGGGTTTTTAATATGAATGTCAATACACCCCGCAATTTATAGGAGTATATATGAGTTCGAATCTTATGACCAACAGGAATTGTTATCCTACACTGATGATTGCGTAAGCTCCTTCTTAGAACCTGTGTGTCACATGATCTCAACATCACAAACACTATGTTCCGCCTCCCAAATCGCAATAAAACCACATGGATGCATCCACGCTCTCGGCACTGACATCAAATGTCATTACCAGAGTCAAGGACACGCAGGACGTGAGACTGACCAAAGCCATGTGCGGGGCTGATTTTTGGAACAACCACCACCTCATCTCCAAATTCAACTTCTTCATCCAACCAAAGAGAAGGCCTCAGGGTAAAAAAACAAAAAACAAATTGAAATGTCCTAAAACAGCAGAGGAATTCCAGAGCAGCATACATAGTAAACTTACTAACTTCAATCTTAATCACAACAGCGTTGAAGAGAACTGGACGACATTCTTCAGAGATGTTGTTTACTCTGCTGCTCTTGACGTTCTAGGTTCTGCCACCAAACACCACCAGGACTGATTTGACGAGAATGATCCTGAGATCCACAACTTGTTGCAGGAAAAACACCGCCTGCTAAGAGCGCATCAAGATGACTCAGCTTGTGTGGCGAAGAAAACTGCCTTCTCTAACATGCGCAACAAAGTCCAATCCAAGCTGCGTTCAATGCAGGATTCCTGGCTCAGTGCAAAGGCAGATGAAATCCAAGGCTACGCAGACAAACATGATACAAAGAATCTTTACGATGCACTAAGGGCAGTTTACGGACCACAGTCTTCGGAATCCTCTCCTCTGCTCAGTGCCGACGGCTCAACTCTACTCACGGGAAAGAAGGAGATTCTCAACAGATGGGCTGACCATTTCAACAAAGTGCTCAATCGCCCTGGAGCCATCAATGATATAGTAACTGAACGTCTCCCCAAGTCCCCATCAATCAACAGCTCGACCCCCCCCCATCTATTGAAGAGGTCAGCAAAGCCATTCAGCAGTCAACCAGTGGAAAAGCTCCAGGTCAAGATGCCATCCCAGCTGAGGTTTACAAGTCCGGTGGTGCAGCCTTGCGGGAGCAGCTGACCTGCTTGTATCAGATCATGTGGAGGAAGGGACAACTACCACAAGAGTTTAAAGACGCCACAATCGTTCACATCTATAAGCGAAAAGGAAATTGCCAACCTGCAATAACCACCGAGGTATCTCTCTCTCCTATCCAAAGCAAGAAAGATCTTGGCTCGCATCCTCCTCAACCGCTTACTTGGTCACCTGGAACAGGGACTCTTGCCAGAGAGTCAATGTGGTTTCCACGCTGGTCGGGGGACCACTGACATGATCTTTGGCGCCCGTCAGTTTCAAGAGAAATGCATCAAACAGCACCGAAACCTTTACACAACCTTTATCGACTTGATCAAGGCATTTGACACAGTCAGTCGGGATGGTCTGTGGAAAATAATGAAGAAATTCGGTTGCCCAAGTATTTTCCTCAATCTGGAAGGATTTCTCCTTTACTGACTGAGGACAGTGTCAGAAAACTAAGAGATGAACAATATTCCTGACACCTTAAGACTTAATTCACAACAATAATTACGAAACTTAAAACTTGTAAATGTGAACTAGCATATTGAATTTTGTCGATCACACGCCCATATTCTGAATTCGCGATTGTGGGCCGCCATCAGTGGACTGTTTTTTTTTTTTTTTTTTTTTTTTTGACAAACGAACATAAGCCAAGTTTTTTTCATTTAAACGGTTTCCCATCATTACAAATAATTGCGAGGCACACAGAAAATAATTTCATTAAAACATTTGCTTTCAATTAATCGGATTACTTGATGGTTTTTAGTAAAAGTGGAATTTTCATTTATAAAAATTTATAATAAAAAATTATTGAAAAAAAAATTAAGAAAATTATAAAAAAATAATTTCAATAAAAAAATTTAAATAAATAATTTCATTTAAAAACAATATTCCAGTAAATTTTAATTTTGGTATTTTATCTGGAAACGCATTTTTTAATGATTTTTGGTCATTTTTTTACAATAGCAAAATAAATAAATACACACACACACACACACACACACACACACACACACACACATCTATACAGATAATATAAACAAATTTACATGGTCGCGACACTGGACATGCTAATGTTTCGGACAAATGGTCGATTAAAAATTAATGGTTGCTTCTGTGGAAAGCAACCATTAATTAAGTCGCCTGATGCGGACTTCTAGTTTTAACTGACCATTTGTCCGAAACATTAGCATATCCAGTGTCGCGACTATGTAAATTTGTTTCTATCAATAAAAATATATCCTGCGCTTCTTTTATTGAGCACTCTTAATAACATCGTTAAATTCATTAGTTATCACTTGAATACCTTTGACCTGGTGTACCAAAATTCGTTAATGGGAAAATTATTCCCAACTCGCATTTAGGTAAAAATGCACTTTCGGATATATAATTGATTTCATTCAAAAAGTATCGCGGGTTTGTATTACTGTACACATAGATTCGAAAAGTTGTCAAAAAAACAAATATATAACAAATAAATGTTATCAAGGGCAAGATAAGTTACTTTTCTACCAACTGGATATATTTTTCGTGTTTTTATTCAATGTAACATGTTTATTCAGCTCGAAAGGCATACAGTGTTTACCGATGTATTGGAAAATGCAAAATGGCGACCGACACTCTCTTTAACACGGTAAGTTCAGGAAAAGATGTTATAAATAATAAACTAGACAACATACTGTTAGAAATTCGCTCATTATATGTTACCGTGACATAAGTTGACATATATTCGGTGTTTTTTTTTTTAAATAGTATTTTATCTAGTTTATTATTTATAACACCTTTTCCCAAACTTACCATGTTAAAGAGAGTGTCGGGCGCCATTTTGAATTTTCCAATAGATCGATAAACACTGTATGGTTTTCGAGCTGAATAAACATGTTACATTGAATAAAAACACGAAAAATATATCTAGTTTGGTAGAAAAGTAACTTATCTTGCCTTTGATAACATTTATTTGTTATATATTTGTTTTTTTGACAACTTTTTCGAATCTACGTGTACAGTAATACAAACCCAGTATCGCAAAACAAAAACAAATAACATCTACAAAAAAAAAAAAAAAAAAAAAAATGCGATACATTCAGTCGTGCGTCGTGCGAAGGTGTTACGATTTCGAATCTCGCTAGATTCAACGAAACACGTGTCAGTGAATAATAATAATAATAAATAAATTATATATATATATATATATATATATATATATATATTCAGAATTTGAGAGATTATATAATTATTTCCACAGCCAAACAACATCGCAGTCCACAAGAGCCATGACAGCCAAAAAACCGGAAGTCCAATATATATATATATATATATATATATATATATATATATATATATATATATATATATATATATATAACGAATAAAGGTTACAAAAGGCAAGAGAAGTTGCTTTTTTTTTTCTATACATAGATAAGTTTTTTTTTGGGGGGGGGGTATTTATTTTACAATAGACAGAAGTACGAAAAAATGATCAAAAACAAATATATGACAAATAAATGTAAGATAAATTACTCTTCTACCTACCTGGATAATTTTAAATTTTTTTTACTTACTTTAAAACGTTTATTTGCTTCGACAAACAAGTAATCTCGAGCGTTATGTGAGAACAAGAAAAAAAAAATAACCGCGATGCGACTCTTACATCTTTGAAGTTTTGATAATGGCTAAAAAAATAGACAAACAAAATAGTGGTAGAAACCCACCCACCCATTAAATATCACAGTAACATTTATTTGGTGGTTTCTACCAGTTAATTTTTAATTTTTAAGTTATTATCGAGATTTCAAAGATGCAAGAGTCAAATTGCGGCCATTTTTCTTGCTCTGATGTAACGCTAGATACTACTTGTTTTTCGAACCGAATAAACGCTTTAAAATAAGTTTAAACACTAAAAACTTATCCAGCTATGTAGAAGAGTAACTTGTCTTGCCTTTAATAACATTCATTTGTTATATTTTTAGGATTTTTGACCACTTTTACGTGCATCTGTCTATTGTAAAACAAACCTTTTTTTGTATTTGGACTTATTTTAAAGCGTTTTTGTTGTTTTGTTTGTTTCTTACTTGAAAACGAAAGTAAAGTCATGCAGAGTTAGAACGAAAAAAATAGTGATATTACAGCCATGTCGACCCTAGATAATCACTCAAAAAGCAAAAATTAAACAAGTAAAAAACAACACACACCCAATAAATGTCGCCAATCGTGCGACAATGTAATGTTCTAACAATAGATTGTTTAAGTTTCCGGGTTTGGAGCGATTTTCGAGGCCCCAAATATCTGTAACGAAATCGCCATTTCTTTTTTTTTTTTTCTCATTCTAACTCAAGTCTTTACACTACGTTTGTTTCGAAGTAAATGAACACTTTAAAATAAGTCAAAACACAAAATACTTATTCAGATTGGTAGAATACTATTTATCTTGCTTTTAATAACATTTATTTGTTGTATATTTATTTTTTTAACCCTCATTTTGTTTTGTTGGTTATTGTAAAAAAAAAAAAAAAAAAAAATGACTAACTTTTTTTTTATTTTTTTTTTTAATTATGACTGTCGCAGGTTATCAATGGCAGCCTATGGCCACGAATTCGGCATAAGGACGTGTAGGCGAAAAAAATTCAATATCCCCGATTTTTAAAACGCAAATAGGTCGGAAAGGAGCAGGTAAGGTTAAATAAGTTGTTTTTGACCAATTTTACGACTGTATATATTTAAAAAATAATTTATGTTGCCAAAAGTAAAGTATACATACATACACGTGTGTGTGTGTGTGTGTGTGTGTGTGTGTGTGTGTGTGTGTGTGTGTGTGTGTGTGTGCACGTTACGCATATCTAAATCTCAAACTTACCTGCAGAGTCAGGTAAAAATGATCACAATCACATATTCGCTTCTTCTCCACCTTTATATATATGTATATCCTGCGCCTGCGCTGCCCGCGCTGCCGTAGCCTTTGAAAGTATACAGAAGTCCACGTTCTGTTGTTGTTGTTGTAGTTGCATTATAATGCCCCACCCCCATAAAGATATCAATCTTTGTGGGGTAGGGGAGGGTGGATGGCCCAGATCGTTTACTAATTTTAATGTATTTATTTATTCATTTTTTAAAAGAAATCAAGGTGGGGAACAGGTCGTGATTATTTAAGTGATTTTGATGTAATTAACGTAATTTTCAAACAGGTGTCAAATGGGTGGAGATCAAAAAAATCTGTGCGTGTGCGTTCGCGTGTGTGTTTGCGTGTGTGTGTGTGTGTGTGTGCGTGCGTGTGTGTGTAATCCAGGTAGGCTTCTATCCACAGGTAAACATTCAGAGAATTGTTTTTATAGGGTTACCGCCTATCAAGACCAAGTGGCTACTCGAGGATAAGGATCAACAAGTGTCGGGTCGGCTGTGAGACAACACCGTGGCTGCGTTTATATAATAGCGCTCAATAATGCAAATGTATTTGTAGAAATGAAACTTTTTTGATTGTTTACATCAACAATCATTAGTGCCACTAATGTTCTTGGGGAAGGTCCGATTTTGTATATCCTTCCCCCCCCCACTTCTTCAGCCATGGACTAAAATAATAGGGTCGACGAGACTTTGATTGTGTGACAAGTCTAGAAGATGGAAAACTATTTTTGTCCTGGCATTGCTTCCAGTCGTCATGGACTTCTGCTTGCCACTGGACTACTACTACTACAGTAATACCGGTTCAGGAGATGTGAGCTTGGTGACTGCGCAACCTTGCTTCACTGTAGACTCCCCGTGCGCGCATAATTACAGGGGGGTATCCATTGTCTCTGGGGGTTCTGAAAGGAGGCCACTTCTAAATATAACACAGTGTCGAGACAGCTAAAGAAATTAGACCACAACGAACAACAATAATTATCACCACAGAGCACAAGATATGGGCTATTTTTTTCTTTCTCTCTTTCGGGCCAATGGTTATGAGTGGTTGATGCTGGGGGGGGGGGTATGAATGTGATCGTTTTTGAGCTGACCCAGCCTGTCACACGAGGGAGTGTGTGTGTGTGTGTATGTGTGTGTGTGTGTGTGTGATCGCGGGGTACGATAAGATGAGAGAGAAAAGTGAGAAGAGAGGGGGCGCCGGAAGTCGAAGTATGGAAGACATGACAATTTCGGTACCTCCTTTATCGTTCGTTGGTATACAAGACACTCATGTATCTACACACACACACACACACACACACACACACACACACACACGACAAAAAATACTCGCTGAGTCACCCGTTGAGTGCGGGTTAGATAGTTTAAATCAGAAAAAAAAGTGTTTGCTAAGCCAGTTAAATTGAGAGAAAAAAAAAGACCCAAAGCCAAAATTGGTCTCTGTTCTCTTCAGCTATAAGTTAAACTAAATAGCATTAATACTTGTTTCGATATTCCCTAAAATTGACTATTCTAAATTGTCTGTTTATTTCAATATATATATATATATATATATATATATATATATATATATATATATATATATAATTATTTACTATAATAGTTATTAAATACCTAGAGACATCAATGTTTCATCCTTTCCGGAATCATCAGTGCAGGACTGCAGGATGTCACGATTTACATCAGTTGATAGATTCGAACCCGGCAACAAAAGCCATCTCTGGCTTCATAGCAAGAACCTAATCTATATATATATATATATATATATATATATATATATATATATATATATATAGTAGTAATTTATAAAATATATATGTTATAAATTACTAACTAGCTCTACCTACGTATTGAGCACTTTTGAAGTAAATACTTAAAGTTTACGCATAAATCTATACTTTCGTATATTAATTTTATGTGAGTAAATTAAGTAGTTCATTATATATATATATATATATATATATATATATATATATATATATATATAAAGCTGAATGTGTGTGTGTGTGTGTGTGTGTGTGTGTGTGTGTGTGTGTGTGTGTCTGGTCACGAATAGGATCCTATATGGTTGACTGTTATAGAAAACTGATCACATATAATGATAGATGTATCGAGACACAGGAATGGGTATGTTTGATCTGGCATAATGATGATTCATTAAAATTGTGGGGTCTGCATACGCGCCTGGTCCACAAAGTATGGAAATAACAAATTTAAAAATTAAAAAAACAAACCCAAACGTTTCAAGTGTTTTTGATATAGATGTACATAAGAATACTTTGATAAGTATGTTTTAACTTGAATAGGGATGGTATAATAAAATTGTGGGGTCTGCGTTCGCGCCTGGCCTCCATAGAATGGAAATAGGCACAAACTTTAATAAAGACTTTTCATATCTATCTGCATAAGTATACTTTGATAATTATGTTTCAGTTTGAAGAAATATGGTATAATAAAATTATGGGATGTTCGTTCGCACCTAACCTCCATAGAATGGAAATATGTCACAAAGTTTAACAAGGTTTTTTAATATAGATCCACAGAATATTGTGATAAGTGTTTCAGTGTGAACAGGTATAATATAATAAATTATGAGGTTTATCTATTTTATTTTTACTTTCATCATATTTTGCTTTGGTTTTGATACCCCTAAATTTGAAGCTATCTCTTTACAACCCTTCCTTTTCATAACCTATCATACTTTCATAAATCAGGGTCCATTTTCTGTAGGCTGTTTTTGAACCCAGTCAACGACGGGTACTTTTGCTAGTATATATATAAAATCACAAAATCAAGACAAAGATCAAAATGAGCGCATCGTTGTATATTTTCATATTCGTAACAATGGTTTTGCAATCATTTGGACAATTTCCAGTCAAACGACATCGCAGCTCACACAAGCCATGAAAGCCAACAAATTTGAAGTCCAAAGCTAGAGTTTCGCCCATATTTGGGCTCATCGGTTGAATACATCCAAACTTTGGATTCGAAATCCGAATACCTTGCATGCGAGGCGAATACCCTGTCAGTTGAACAATCACGTCACACGCAAGAAAGTCTATAATTAACACAGATCAAGCAAACCGCGGCAGAATCCGACCCTCAAACAAAGGGTGTGGTCATTCAATCACTAAGAAACTAAGCTGATGTCTCACAAGTAGGATTTTTTTACACTTGCTATAACGGTGGCATCCAACAAGCGAAGTTAGCGAGAAAATTATTATTAGAATTTTCAGAATGTGAGAGATGATATTTAATTAGTTTAATGGGAGAGATGATGTTTTATTATTTTAATGGGAGAGATGATATTTTATTATTTTAATGGGAGAGATGATATTTTATTATTTTAATGGGAGAGATGATATTTTATTATTTTAATGGGAGAGATGATATTTTATTATTTTAATGGGAGAGATGATATTTTATTATTTTAATGTGAGAGATGATATTTTATTATTTTAATGTGAGAGATGATATTTAATTGTTTTAATGTGAGAGATGATATTTAATTGCTTTAATGTGAGAGATGATATTTAATTGTTTTCACAGTCAAACAACATCCCGAGTTCGGCTGTGTTCAACTAATGAGGCAAAACTCGAGTCTTGGACTTCCGATTTGTTGGCTTTCATGGCTTGTGTGGGCTGTGATGTAGTTTGACTGTCAAAATAATTATATCATCTCTCGAATTCTGAAAATTCACAAAGCACACATATATATATATACATATATATATATATATATATACATATATAGTGCATAAATGACAAAGACTATATTCCAAAGTTCATGATGGTGACCGCCTTATAATTAATTCTTTTAATCAGTTGACATTTACAATTCTTGACTGTATCTGTTTTCTAGCACAAAATCACTTTATTATATCAATCAGTGAATCTATTTTGCCCTTAACTCAGATTCACTGATTGATAGAATAATTAAGGGATTGATTTTGCGCTACGAAACAGGTACTGTCAAGAATTGTAAATGTCAACTGAATTAAAGGAATTAATTATAAGATGGTCAACATCATGAACTTTGGGATATAGTCATTTGTCATTTATTCACTATATTGCTCTGTAATTACATTGAGCTTCTTAAATAAGGATTGGTATATATTATAAGAAAATATATTTCCACAGAAATATATATATATATATATATATATATATATATATATATATATATATATGAAAATTAAATGTTATTTATCAATGCAAGTGCTCAAACTGTTTTCCTTCTTAATTTACACAGCTTTGAAGTCTGCCTCTTACGCCGCGACAAGCATTTGGCTCACCCTCTGTGTGTGTGTGTGTGTGTGTGTGTGTGTGTGTGTGTACTAGCAGGGTGACCCGACGTTGCCCGGGATTGAATGATGATCAAAAGTTTCACACTCCCATATTTTTATTGTCAGCAAAATCGAATTGATTGATTGCTTTTTCTAATTGAAGACTCATTGCAATGCACATGACTAAATTCACAATATATTGTAGTCTACATTGCACTGTTGATAACCTACTGTTGATTTTATGAAATTATTTTTCTTACATATAATGGCTTGCATTAA
>NC_136514.1:81432409-81512409 GCF_053919585.1 Euprymna scolopes
AAATGTTAATTTTTTTAATAAAAATAAATAAATAAAATGTTTGTAAAAAAAAATTCAGTGGGGTTTCGTATTTCGTTTTATTTTCAAGCAGTTTCCGTTTTTACATAAAACTATTCTGAACTCCATTTTGTTTCTGTAGCCGGAAAACGTCAACATTTTCAACAAAAAATACCGTAAAAATTGAATTAAACTTGAAAATTCTATCTGAAAAAAATATCACGGTTCGTATTTTGCAAAAGTACTGGAGCATTTACATCATAACAATTATAATTTTATAACAATTTGTGCACTACTCGGACAGATTCACTTTTTTAGTTTTCAGTTGGGACATGGGCAGAGCACATAGCAGGGGCAGACAATAATTTAAGAATTCCATAAGGATTTCTCTGAAAATGGCCGTAACAACACTGAACGTTAACCTTTTGAATATATTTTTATTAAAAATAAAAAATGTCTAGTTTTTTTTATTATTATTATAAGTTGGTTATATTTATTTTAATTCCAGAAATGTGTTACAAAAGCTTTATGTTCACGTTTTATTAAAAATTTAAAAAATATTATGTTCACGTTTTATTAAAAATTTAAAAAATATTATGTTCACGTTTTATTAAAAATTTAAAAAATATTATGTTCACGTTTTATTAAAAATTTAAAAAATATTATGTTCACGTTTTATTAAAAATTTAAAAAATATTATGTTCACGTTTTATTAAAAATTTAAAAAATATGTTCACGTTTTATTAAAAATTTAAAAAATATGTTCACATTTTATTAGAAAATTAAAAAAAATATGTTCCCGTTTTATTAGAAAATTAAAAAAAAATATGTTTCCGTTTTATTAAAAACTTTTAAAAATATTATGTTCACATTTTGTTAAAAATCAAAAAGTATCTATTAAAAAAAGAAGAAAAAAAGCTATTTTATGTTAAAAGTTTCTTATATTTACTTAAAAAAACGTTCTAAAAAAACAAAACAAAAAAAAAACGCATTTATTCTTTATTCAGTCCTGAAATTGCATTTGTCTGCCCCTACTATGTACTCTTCTCGTGTCCTAACTAAAAATCAAAATAAATGAATGCCCAATTTGCTTCATTTTATAACTATAATGATTAAACATAATTAAATCTAACTGTTAAAATCTGTTGTTGTTGTTGTTGTTGTTGTTTTGTTTTTTATAAAATTAGCAAAAAAAAAAAAAAAGCATTAAAAACAATGTAACAAAATGAAAATAAAAAAACTTCCGGGTTCGTAAGACATAATATATATTTGTTGGGCCACACCTTTGGCAAATACTTGAAATCGTATGTCATCAAGCTTGTGAGTAAAATTGAAATACACTGAAATTACTCAAAATCTGTTATATTTTTGAATTTTTGAGATGAGGATTAATTATTTGCAAGGACCCGTGGCGCAGTGGAGTAAGTACTTGGTAAAATTCAGTTATAAAAGCTACACTCTTCTGGATTGTGAAGGTTCAAGATTACATCGACCGAAACATTGTGAAAATGATACTCAAGATGAGAGCAGTAGTCCAAAGAACCCAAATAATACGAATGTTCAGAAACGGTCAGACAATACAGCCTGGAGAAGGATAGGCATTACCGGTCCAAGACACTCTGCATTACGGAACACTCCAGTGACATTCTGGAAAGAGTTATGGTATTGTTTACCCTGTTATTCCTAATGAATGCATACATTAGCATAAATGTATCGCTTTCTGAGAGTGCGACTTGGTTTATCCTTGTCGTGGAGACATTTCTGGAACTGTTGTTACATTCTGAGCAACCAACTCCCCGGATGTTAAACAGGATAAAACGATAGGCTTATCCTCTAGATTTACTTGACGGTTCTTCTCTTAGAATTCTCAGCATCATTAGTGGCAGGGTTTCATGATTAATTAATTCTCTCCAGAGAATTTATCTGGCTTGAATTGTATGTTACATTAAATAAGCAAACACATTTTTTTTTTTAATAGAAATTTATTTTAATATTGAAGGAGCATATTAAACTGAAAATTTTGACCTGAAACAATCAGGCCATTGCCAATAAAGATTGGATCCCAACTTCGTGCTAGTGCTACCAGATCAGGCTGTCTGAAGATACTGGGTTCCTGAGACGAAATGCACCTAACATTGATGCTTTTTGTTTTTCTATTTCCTTTTGCAAAACTTAATCATGTTCTGCAAGACCAAAACCAACAACCCACCTTTGTCCTTCTTCCCATTCCCCCTTTCTATTTCTACCTCCCCACTTACCGACTGGTTTCCTAACTTAAAATGTACTGTAATCCTTTTCCCTCTCCCATTGCAAAACTCATTCATATTCAACAGAGCAGGGAACAAAAACGACAAAATCCACTATAAAACAACCAAACCAAACACTACAAACTAGCGATTGAAGATACAAAGAGCTTGAAGAATAAAAACCTTCAACAAAATAACTGGATGCAACATGAATACTATTTCCAAAATAACTGGATTCGACATTAAATAATCCGAAAAGGGTTGATATGCCATAAAACAAAATAACCAAACCAAACCAAACCAACTTTGTGACTGACTCAAACAAAGTCCAAGTTCCAACTTCTTGGGACCGAGTCCAGATTTCAACCATTCAGGAAAAAGTCCCTATTCCAACTGAATTACAAATATTTTACATTTTTATCTCTCTGTTGCAGATATTGACGGTGTGAGACTAAGAAAGCAATCCTTGTCATGAACCTGCATTAAAAGCAGAGACGTGTTATTGAATTCCTCCATGCCAAAAAAAAAAAAAAAAAATCGAACCAATCAACATTTA
Organism: Euprymna scolopes; assembly: GCF_053919585.1. NCBI lineage: Eukaryota > Metazoa > Mollusca > Cephalopoda > Sepiida > Sepiolidae > Euprymna > Euprymna scolopes. The sequence goes on from NC_136514.1 coordinate 81,435,209, forward strand.
CCGGCGCCTGTTGATTGTTTATGAAGCCGAAGCAGTTGATGCCAGTACAGTTAAACGATAGATTCGTCGATTTCAGAGTGGTGACAGAGAGCATTCTGGACATTTATGACTGAGGCAGTAAAAGAGGTTGACAAAAGTGCATAAAGAATGGTGGTGACTATGTAGAAAAATAGAAGTGCTTAATGATCACTTAAACAGAGTCAACAGATTAATTTTTTTTAAATATGGGGTTTTAAGCAAAAACAACATTACTTATTTGTCATGTTGAACATAGTAATATATCCAAAAATTATGAAAATCCATCGAATATAACAACTGCTATTGTGTTTTTAATAAAAATAAAAATCTATCGCTATAGTCTAAAACAGTATGTTAGCCATTAAAGTGGCAAAAAGGGAGATAAGATATTTTAACAAAAAAAGGAGGGTAAGTCAGTTTAGCCATAAAAAAAATATTCAAACAGCAAAAATAATACGTTATTTAGGTGCTTCTACACTATTGGGACGAAATTTTGTAGTCGATAAATGAAGTTTTCAGATAAAAAAAACAATGGTTTCAACTGATTTGTTTTGTCAATTCTAATAAATTCCATTCGTAGCTTCCAAGCTATTAGTCAAAATTATCCGAATATTACTGAATTATTAAACAGAACAAATTTAATCATGTTAGCAAGTGAAAAATTGTGGCTATCTTGTTTAAATCGAAACGGAAAATTACCTCCCTTTCGAACTCTGTGTTTTATGATTGTTTTCATCAAATTCTATTTTTTTATTTTCTTTAATAAAAATTTTTCTACCACCTTATCGATTTTCATGATTTTTGGATATAATCATCTTAAAAATATGAGAAATACATACTAGATACCATTGTTTTCGCGTGAAATTCCGTTTTACGATTTCCACATTTTCGTCCTAATAGTGTAGAAGCGCTGTTATTTAATTTAAATTTATTTTCATAACATTAAAATTTTTTAAGCAGCAAATGGAAGTATAATTTCAGTTTTTGTAAATTTATGTCAAAAATATTTATGTCCTCTGTATTCATAATCTTCAAAGTGTTAACATCTAGGGAAAATGCAATTTCCCAATTTTATGAAAAAATTATTTTTTAACTATAAATAATTTTCTAATCAATAAAGTTTCCTAATTTTTGGATATATTACTATTTTCGACATGGCAATTAAATAAGCACTGTAGTTTTTTTGCTTACAACCACATATTAAAAAAAATCGATCTGTCGACTACCTTAATAAACATCGACATAAATTCTGAAGGTCGCTCGTTTTAATGGTCCCACTCCTGCTTTTGTAGCTCTTTAATGTTTTAATTATTTTAATTAAAAAAAATAGGAGGCCTTACTTTTAGAATGAGCTTCGTACTTGCCTTCCTCTGAAAAAAAACGTATAGTACATGGAGGCGATTTCTTATAAACAAAAACAAAGTTTCACTTATTTTTTTCTGCTAAAAAATCATAGAAATACCAACTGTTGATGAAATTTTCAATATTTATGCAATAAATTATACACAGATGCAACCTCTCTTTTCCAGCACTCTTAGTTCCAAAGTCTTGCTGGATTAACCATTTTGCAGGTCCTCCATCTTTTTTTTATATATTATGGGAGTCACTCCAGACAAGGTGTGAAGCAATTTGATGTAAGGAGCTAACAAAACGAAAGATTATCGCAAAGACAGAAGATGCCTATAGGTCTTAGAAAAACGGAGGAAAACAGTCAGCAGAAAGAGAGTGCCACACACTCGCAGTTCTTGGAAAGAAGCTACTCGAATAAAAAGCTGTCTCACAACGAGGTATTAAAACTGTAAATTGATGAAGACCACTAGACCATAGAGTTAAACGAGCTGTAACAAAAGAAGCAGGGAATAAATCAAACAATTCTGAAGAACACCTGCCATAACACTATTTAAAGAAAAGACTGAGACTAGCAACATCACGTCTAGCTCTCTCTCTCTCCTACAAAAAAAAAAAAAAATTGATAAAGACGACTAAACCACCAAGTCAAACAAGCCGGAACAAAAGAAGCAGAGAATAGATTAGACAATTCTGGAGAACACATTTAAGAAAGTAGAGCTTGGGTTTACTTTCGGCGGCCGCGTAACTCTTGCTATTGTCCTTTAGTCCTCACATTCCGGGAGCAATGTTTCTGACAAAGAAGGAAGAATTGCTGCTTTCTGGGTCAGAATTTATTCTATTTAATACTTATCATTGGCAAGTTCTTGACCTTGAACTACTATTTTTTAGCTCATTTTCGTCAAATGGATTCATACTTTGCCTGGGACAATTTCCATAACAAAAAATAAAAATAAAAAATGATAATACTATTTGTAGAAAAGACTGAGACTAGCAACATCACGTATGTGAGAGGGAGACTGCAGAGAAAGAAAAAGGTTGCAGGGAATAAAAAAAAAAAGAAGGCATTACTTCCTGGGTTTTGAAGTCGGTTTTGAACTTTGTCAAGGATAGGTACTTTGAGCAGCTTCTGCTCAGATATAGCAGCAGTACGCCATTTTAGGACGTATTTGCCTCTTATTGTGTCGAGAGTTAGTTACCGTCTAGAGCGGTAAAATTACACAATCATTTTCCGGTTATCTGTCCAGGAGTAAAGAACAGACCCGGAAGTTTTTCACTACAGAAGCCTCTTTAAGATGAGAGAGATTCATATAAGTGGGGATATGTAGGAATCAGAGCGTTTATGGCTAAAAGATAAAGGATTGATTTTTAGATGCGTTAAAATTAATTCAGCCACTTTTTTACCACATTGGGTAAAATTGAAAAGGCGGGTCTAATTAAATTAAGACCCTTCAAATGTGACAGAAATTCAGCGGCCAAAATATTGCAATATCTAATTACCTACCATGTTTCTAAATCAATCGATAGATCGATAGAAACGTAAGCAGTAGTTCATTTTTTTTTCTATGTTCAGAATCTAATGAAAGATGCAATAGTTATGCAGTTTTCTTCCAATACAGGTGCAACACCGATTTCCAAATAAAGCTTCATAAAAAAAGAACAAACAAAAACAACAAAAAAAAACAATGAGTATATAATGAATATATAAAGTCAATATTAGCCACCATGATAAGAGAATGGAATGTGCTCTGATGAACTCATTACACTTGTATTCCCTCGACTTATATACCCCCCGACAAGCAGCAAAGTCCCACCTCTTCACTAAGGTCCCTAGATGCTGCCAATACTTCTACTCATATATTTTCCCACAGCTAAATTTTTGGAATTCCCTCGCTGTTTTCCCCTTCCCTGACTGTACTAACATACAAGAGCTTAAATGTAATGTGAACAAACAGCTTGCTCAACTTCTTTACAGTCCTTACTAACCTGACAAGCAGCAAAATCTCACTCCTTCACTGGTAAGGTCTCTAGATCTTGAATAAGAGTAGATATCTCACTGCTGATGCAATTCTCTACCTATATAAAAGCCAGGTACGTCCAATGATGGAGTACTGTTGCCACATCTGGGCAGGAGCTACTAGAAGCAGCTTGTCCTGCTTCGACAGAGTTCAAAATAGATTTCATAGCCTAGTAGCGGATACCCTCTTCTCTTCCTTGTAACCTCTTTCCCGCAGAAGAGACCTTGCGAGCCTGACTCTGCTTTATCGTTATTTTCATGGCAAGTTCTCATCTGAGCTCCAATCTATAGTGCCCTTTCGTCAAACTTTCATGTAAAACACTCGTCTACCTAAAACCACTATCAATAATTTCTCCCACTCTCTATCTGTGCCTAAACCTAAACATAGATTCCATGAACAAAGTTTCTTTCTTAGAACTGCATGCCTCTGGAACTCTCTTCCATTTGCCTGCTTTCCAGCTGACTACAATATGGTCGTTTTCAAGTACAACTTAAACAAGTTCTTGATGAACCGTTCCTCTTAAGAAATCCAACTTACCAAATTTACATTACTGATGATTACTACGATATTATCCCATTGACTACTGTACATCCATTAACCCTTATCCGCGAGTGGCCCCCGGGCCTTGATAAGTGGTGTAAAAGAAAACAAAAAAAAAAACTTATGCTCTAATAGTTTCTTCTCTCGGGTTGTTAGACTTTGGAATCCCCTCCCTCCGTTTCCTGCTTCCTTATTTGTACATGATAAGACTAAAAGATAGAATAGTTTTTACAATAGAAAAAATGCGAGCATGAAAAGTAATATGGTTAAGCTTAAACATGGAAAAGTAAAGGACTAGTTGTTAAAACTGGAAAAGAAAAGGACAAGATATTCTAGTAAAAAATATAATAAATTTATAACTTAAAATATTGCAGCATTAAGAATTGATTATATAATGTTATAAATTTAATTTAAAAAAAAATTCTTAATGCTGCAATATTTTAAGTTATAAATTTATATTTATTACTAGAATATCTTGTCCTTTTCTTTTCCAGTTTTAACAACTAGTCCTTTACTTTTTCTCGTTTAAGCTTAACCATATTACTTTTCATGCTCACATTTTTCTATTGTAATTCATGATTTTTCCAGGCTTCCAGTAAATTCACTTCTTGTTTAATTTCAGTCTTATTTTTGGCCCCTCATAAACATAACATACACATATGTAATAACAAAGTACGGCACTCGTCTGCTTTCAATAAAATCTTCCCAATTATCTCCCTTTCATTCTTTCATTCCCTGTTTCACTTGTTACTTCTCTTTTCGCGAGAGCAGTGAATCGGTAGTAACAGTAGTCGCTGAAGCGACGTGGTTGGTATGGAAACCAGTCATAAAAAAACGTTGCTGACCTCCTTAAGTTTTTTTTTATTTTGTTTTTTGTTTTTTTACGATTTTGAACAGCAGTAAATTCATCATAACTTTTGTTTTACTCAACAAAAACTGAATTTTTTTTTCATAATATAGCTGAGAAGGTGATCTATAAACTGTAATAATTGTTTGGAATTTGGTCGAAAAATGAGTGAGCAGTGAAGCTTTAAAGCAGTTCTGAATGACTAAAACTACCACTTAACCATATAATGAAACACGGTAGTGTTTGAATGATACAGTTTTCTTCTAATACAGCCACAAAACTGATTTCCCTATAAAACTTTATGAGAAAAAACAAAACAACGAATACATAAAATTGATATTAGCCACCATGATAAGAGAATGGAATCCGCTTTGATGAACTCATTGCACTTGCAAAAAATCCCACTTCTTCATTGTTGAGGTCCCTAGATGCTAGAAATGCCGCATGAAGGTTGCAAACATCCATAGTGAAAATAATGCTACGGATCTAACAAGATTCAAACTCGGAACACGCGGATCATCAGTCCACGCCGACATCCACTTCAACACTGCCACCTCTCTACAAGTAAGGAGACAACATATAAAAAAAATAAGGAAGCTTCCAGAGCACTGTTTAAACGATTCCTTCTACTCCCTCCCCTCCGCCTTCAATAAAACCAAAGCCAATGTTTTTACTTCCTGGTATGTAAATGGTATGTAAAAGAATCCAATTTTAATACATCAAGATTCCATTGGCAAAGAAGTTTATTCATTCAGGGAGTGGTTGGCGTCCCGGGTAGGGTGGGGACTCGGGGGAGGGGCGGTCCATCTCTATGACAAGTAACCCAAGTCAGATTGTATTAGGTTGCACAAGGAAGGTTGTTTTTTTTTTTTTTTTTTTTTTTTGGTAAGGTCATTTTAATACTTTTCATCTGGAGTCTCTAAATTATTCAAAGGGTGGGTAGGAGGAAGAATTTATCAAACAGATGGCTAGTCTATTATAGAAATCTCACCTGTCTGTCTGTCTGTCTGTCTGTCTGTCTGTATGTATGTATGTATGTATTTCTTCCTAAAACTTTCGACATAGGCGACGGATTTTTACGAAACTGGTATCGTTTTGAAACTCGAATTGAAAAATTGGCTAGCATCATTTATTCCTCCACCCTTTACTGGGCACTTTTCTACAAGGAGAGGTCGCTTTTTTCACCAATATTTTCGAAAGCCATCCCTTCTTTTCGATTGACTAGCCTTAACTTAAATCTTCTTCCATTTCCGGTTGGACGCAATGGCAAAAATGTCACCCTTTTTTTTTTTTTTCACTTTCTTTTCCTCCTTTGCAGTACAGGTTTGAGCCTTCCTGCCTGCTACCACCTTTCTGTTTTTGTTTTTGCTCAACACACAACTCCAAACACCCGGATAACGCCGGGCACTCAGGCTAGTAACTGTATATAACTGGATAGAAGTCCTAAATAATTCGCAATTGTATTTTTCGGTTGCCCACGCTAAGGATTGAACCTTCAACTCTCAGGAGAATATTATTTGTACAATTGATTTTTCCAAGTATTCTAACTACTCTGCTACAGGTTTTGGTGGGCAGTCCTAGTACAAACTTTTGGAGCCTTAAACCTATTTACTTTCTAGTTGCAAATATCACTATTTTTATAACATACTGACCCGTTGGGTCAGTATGTTATATTAGCTATGGAATTAATGTGACGTAAAGAAAATAGTTTTTGTGACATAACAGAAACATTTCTATGAAAGTATCTTAAAATGAAAAAAGAATATCGATAGATTTCTACGAGTCGTTCTGTTTATAATTGTTTATTTAAAAAAAAAAAAAAAAAAACTTACAGCCATTGAATTATAAGTGGTTTGCCATACTTATAGGTAAATGCGCATTGAATAGATACCATAATACTTAAAGTTAAATTCAAATTTTGATATATTTTTTAATTTAACTGCGGAAAAAAAGAAAAAAGAATTGGGATGCTGAAAACGTACACAGTAAAACAATGTTTTATTGCCGTGTTGATTATTTATTTGTAACGCAAATTAAAAAAAACACTTTCGGGGTGATTTATGTTGGTAGTGTAGAAGAAAATGTATGAATGTTTTTTTAATAAAGGTGTATTAAAAAATGGAGAATAAATTTTAAAAAAATGAAGGCGGTGGGTAAATAACCATTGAAAAATGCTCTTATGGTTGTCAACGGGTTAAAGTAGATTTATTTGTCAGAAAATTGCATTGAAATAACTTAAACGTAATACGGAAATGAATGATGTAAAAAAAAAAAAAAATGCAGTAGGATTGATTGTTTATTTGGATAATTTAAACGTGAAAAAAACATAAAACAAACAAAAACAATTGAGACGCTGAAAACATACACAGTAAAACAATACGTTTTATTGTCGGGCTGATTATTTGTTTATGTACGCATGCGCAACAGGAAGTCGTCAACCAGATGTTGGGTTACAAAACCCGTTACAAAGTCATTTGAGTTTTACAATTATATAGATAGATAGATAGATAGATAGACAGATAGATTACTAATTATTATTGTAAATATCACTATTTATTTCTACAAACAAACTTACATGCACGTTGCTCTTTCATGTTTAAATAAATAAATAAATAAAATATATTAAAATTAAATTTAATACCGTCTGGAACTAAATATTACGAATAATCTATCTATCTATATAAAAGGCAAAATGTGTGTGACCATTTCGTGTATGTCTTCAAAAGGCTTTTCTTGCACATGCTCCCGGGGTCGTTACTATCGCTTAAAACTGTGTATATAGGTTCTAGATAATAATATGTAGGATTTGGGAACGCATGTAGCTTATAGATTTATTTACGTCGACTTTTACAAAATTATTGCTATTTTGGCTTCTCGCATTTTGATTGGGCTTTTTAGTATAAATAAATTGAAACTAAACTCAAACGGACGTTCTCGGCATTACGCCGGGAAAAACGTCCAGCGTGACTATTTGACCTTCTTAATTAGGTCAAATGGAAGCAGCAGAGTTAACTTTTATTGCGCACGCGTGTTTTTATAGTTAAATAAATAATTTCAAACCTGTTTAACGTTGTCTGTCGCCGTGGCTCAATGGTTAACGTAGCACTTTTTTTTTTTTCACACATTAATTTCCAACTCAAGGGTACGGGTTCGATTCTCATACTCAAAACATTTTTTTTTTATTATTCACCCCCCCCCGGAGTTTTGATTTACCTCAAGACACCTTGGCTAGTATATATATAAAAGCGAAAATGCATGTATGTATGTTTGTGTGTCTGCTAAAAGCTTTCGACAGACACAACAAAAATTCACAAACTGGGTATCATATTGATGCTCCATCCTTCGCTCGAAAAATATCGAAAAATTGGCCAAAAACGTTCATTTTTTTCACCCCGAAATCGACAATTTTCGACAAGGGGGGAGGTCAACAAAAACGGTCCTCTCGTGACAACGACCGGTTCTACGCATGCGTCAGATAACGTCATCACCTGATTTACTTTAAATAGTTGAAAAACTGACTAAGTTTCATGTACGTTGCGTTAGGTCAGTTGATTAACGCGTTGGTTTATTATATAAAAGTTTTGGGTTCGAATCGTGATGTGAGATGTCTTTTTTTTTTCGATTTTTTAAATTTAAATATTGAACCAGTGTTATTTAAGCCATTTTTCATGTAATTTTCTGTTTTTATTTTTACTTCGCTTATCCACCCCCGACCACACACCCAAAAACACCCGGGTACCCACCGATTTTTTAAATTTTAATATCGAAACAGGCTTTTTTAAGCCATTTTTCACGTGTTCGTTTTTGTTTTCATTGTTTGTTTGCCTTACGTTAGTTTTTTTTTATGTTTTGATTACCCCCCCCTCGCTTAAGTTTTAACGTTGTTTTCTTTTTTTACTTCGCTTATAACAAACAAACCTGGTCATTGACGTTGTCGTCGTAACACTCGACGACTTCCGTGCGAGCACCTGTCAATTTGGTTCTTACTTAAATAAATTCAAACATCTTTCAGTAACTCATTCTGGGCTTCAGGTTCGATCCTACCACTTTACCCCCCCCCCCGTTTCTGTTTTATTTAACACCACACACACCTCCAAACACCCGGGCAACGTCGGGTACCCTCGCTAGTTAATAATGAATTTAATATAAGGGAGATAAGTCATTTTTATCCTGCAAAGGATTTATCTCCCTTATGTTATTTGACTCCTTACTTAAGATGGCAAACAGTCTTCCTAACAGGATATTTTTTCTCAGAACAAACGGAAGCTAAGACTTTTTGTCTTTTAAAAAACATTTTATAATGAAAGAAAAGGACAAAATGGTTAGAACCAATTATTTATATGTTAGATGAGATACTATTTTTCTTTTTTACAGCATATCAACCCTTTTTTTGGGGTTTTAATGCCAAATCCAGTAATTTTGCAAAACAATTTTTGTATCTCAATTTCTTTTCTATCTTCAAATATTTATTCATTATGTTTGGATTTGTTGCTTTGTTTTACGGCATATCAACCCTTTCTTCTTTTTTTTTAATACCGAATCCAGTAATTTGGAAAATAAATAAAACTTATGCTTCAATTTGTTTTATATCTTCAAATATTTATTCAGTGTTTGGTTTGGTTGTTTTATAAAAGAAAACTTGTTTTTGTTTTCGATTTTGCAAGACATGATTGAGTTTGACAAAGGAGAAGGAAAAAAATAACATCCATGTTCTGGTGCATTTTAGATCAGGATTGGCTGTTTTTGTTTTACAGCATATCAACACTTTTCGGGGTATTTAATGCCGAATCCAAAGATTTTAAAGAAAAATTTTTGATAGAATATATTTGTTGTTTTCAAGTTGGTTTCTATTTAACCCATAGTTGGGACCCTAACAGGTACTACCACTCCGGGTCAGAGTGGACCTGGGAGCAATAGTAATTAAAGTAATTAAAGGGTGGCTCCACACTCCCCAAAGCCAGCAAGCTGGGGCCTCACCACTGGATATAGTTTAAGGTCATATCCAGGACCTTTAGGTCAGGAAGCCAATATCTTTAGACGGTCTCATCTGGTAGCACCAGTGATGTTATTTGGGTTATTTGAGTCTAAATTCTAAAATATTACAAGATTACTACAATAAAAGGGTCGCCTTTGTAGAATCGTAACTGACTCCCAACTTCTACCCCATTCCATTTAACACATCCTTTTTAAGAACAAGAAGCGTCACTGTTGGTAGGTCTGCTTTATTTCAATGGGTTTCACACTTGAGCGTATTCTTTATTTATTAGCAGGCAAAAAGGAACAATAGCGGCGCTGAAGTAGCCGCGTTTTGAGTAGATGGTGGCTTCGGTTGGTTGGTTTTAATTGTAATTTATTTGCTTTCGATGATTCATAACAACAGGTGAATAGAGGGTTTGATGGTGATGTCTGACTTTTGTACGATTTTCCGACTGTAGTTGTAAGTCAACTTGAAAATTTGATTTCTTTAACACTCATTTTGTCTGTGTATGCATATATATGCACGCGCACACACACACACACACACACACACACCTATAATATAAATCTCACCTGTCTGTTTAAATGTATGTATGTATGCATGTTTGCCTAAAACTTTCGACAGAAGCAATGGATTTTCACGAGATCGGTATCGTTTTGAAATCGACCCTTCGGACGACAAATTGGCTAAAAACATTAAATTGGCTAAAAACATTAATTCCTTCATCCTCAATTGGGCACTTTTCTACAAGGAGGGGTCACTTTTTTGTCGATATTTTCGAAAGTCATCCCCTTTTTTTGATTGAATAGCCTTAATTTAAACCTCAATCTGGTTTGGCGATGGACGCAACGGCAAAAAAGTCACCTTTTTTTTTAACTTTGCTTTTTCATATTATTTGCCTCTTTCGCGGTACGGGTTCAAGCCTACCTGCCTTCTACCATTTTTTTTTTTTTTTGCTCAACACACACCTCCAAACATCCGGGCAACGCCGGGCTATGTTTGTATAAAGAAGGAAGAAGAGAAATTACAAAATTCTTCGGATGGATCGGCTTTAGTGCACTTGTACACCGACATTGCATGAACCATTTTGAAAGAGACTGTCAGCTGCTTCATGTTTTTTCTATTGCTTGGCATTGGAAGTTAAATTGTGGGTGATTATATATAGGATTATGTTAACTTTTTCTTTTTACCAAAAAGTGCCGACTTTACCTTTTTCTAGTTAGCCATTGTTATGTGAACCCTGTTTAAATGCACTGGTAATTGACCTAACCCTTCCGAAGCCCATAGGCAGCATTTCTAAATTATAAATCGTGATAACTTATATGTTACTAGAATTCTGATGGCGAGGGAGGTCAAAATGTTGTCTGGCACAGGTTTCCGTCGATGACCCTCTCGACAAGCGGATTATTTCTGATTTCCTGGAATAGGACTTCAAGGGAACATGTAACAGAGGTGGCTTGTTACTTTAAATGCATCTAAAACTAAGCTTTTATCTTGATATCATCAACGTTCTGATCCCCATCTGGCATCAATTGAAAGGAATGGCTCTCGTCTTGGAGAAGCCTCATGTTTTGACAAGCTTCTGGGCTTGACCTTTACTCCTGATCTTAAATGGAACACATACATTAAATCCGTTACCAAGGCCGCTGGAAAAATGGTGGGATCCTTCTATCGATCCAGTAGATATCTCACTGCTGATGCTATTCTCTATCTATATAAGAGCCAGGTACGTCCAAGGATGGAGTACTGTTGCCACATCTGGGCAGGAGCTGTTAGAAAGGACTTATTCTGCCTTGATAGAGTTCAAAATAGACTTCGTAGCCTTGTGGGGGATATCCTTTTCTCTTCCCTGCAACCTCTTTCTCACAGAAGAGATGTTGCGAGTTTGTCTCTGCTTTATCGTTATTTTCATGGCAGGTGCTCGACTGAGCTCCATTCTATGGTGCCCCCCTCGCCAATCTTTCACAAGAAACACTCGTCTAGCAGAAAACACTATCACTAGTTTCCCCCACTCTTTATCTGTGCCTAAACCTAAGCGTAGATTCCATGAACAAAGCTTCTTTCTTAGAACTGCATGGCTGTGGAATTATCTTCTGTTCTTCTGCTTTCCAACCGACTACAATATGGTTGTCTTCAAGTCTAACGCAAACAAGTTTTTGATGAGCCGTTCCATATGTTAACAAATGTACCAAATCTCCATTACTAATGGTTACTATATTGGCCAATTTTTACTGTACACTCTTTAACCCTTATCCTCGAATGGCCTCTCGGCCTTGATAAGTGGTGATGCCGATGTAAATAAAAAAAAAAAAACAAACAAAAAAACACTGGTCAAAGTTTGTTTATGTTGGATAGCTGCCGCATATAAGGATTTTTTTAAAAGAGTTTAGCTCGTTTCATCATTGCTGACAGTTATATAGTCTTAGTCTTCCCTTTAATTCCAATTTCTCCTAGTATTTTTTTTCCAGTTTTTTTCAGAACTGTTCCTAGTACTCCTATAATTACTGGTATTATATTGACTTTCTCGATGTTCCATATATGTATATTTTTTAGGGTTTTTTTTTTTTTTTTTTTTTTTGAGCTTTATCATTGAGAATAAGTGGGGAAAAGTGATTGATCCATACAACACAAGTCATTTCAGTGGATAATATTTCGTCTTTATTGATTTAACTAGCGGGGGTACCCGGCGTTGCCCGGGTGCGGTGAGGTGTGTGTGTGTATGAGGGGGGATAAATCAAAACAAGATGAAAAATAAAGAATAAGCGAACGTAATAATCTTGTTTACATACAACATTTTTTTTTTAATAAAAAAAACAAACAAAAAAACAGCAAACATGATGCAAAATAAAGAATAAGGGAATGAAAAAAAAAAACATAATAATCCTGTTTTAATGGTAAAACTTCTTAAAAAAACCCAAAAACATAATCCTGTTTTAATGGTAAAACTTCTTAAAAAAAACAATCCTGTTTTAATGGTAAAACTTCCTAAAAAAAAACCCAAAAAAACAATCCTGTTTTAATGGTAAAACTTCTTAAAAAACCCAAAAAAACAATCTTGTTTTAATGGTAAAACTTCTTAAAAAAAACAAAAAAACAATCTTGTTTTAATGGTAAAACTTCTTAAAAAAAACAAAAAAACAATCCTGTTTTAATGGTAAAACTTCTTAAAAAAAACAAAAAAACAATCCTGTTTTAATGGTAAAACTTCTTAAAAAAAACAAAAAAACAATCCTGTTTTAATGGTAAAACTTCTTAAAAAAAAACAAAAAAACAATCCTGTTTTAATGGTAAAACTTCTTAAAAAAAACAAAAAAACAATCCTGTTTTAATGGTAAAACTTCTTAAAAAAAACCCCAAAAAACAATCCTGTTTTAATGGTAAAACTTCTTAAAAAACCCCAAAAAACATAATCCTGTTTTAATGGTAAAACTTCTTAAAAAAAAATCGGAAAAACAAAAAAAAAAACAGCGAACGTGATAGAAAAATAAAAAACAAAAAAACGAACGATAAAATGGCATAAATAACCCTGTTTCAATATTAAAACTTCAAAAATCGAAAAAAAGATCTGATATCTCGGCTCGAACATGCAATCTTAATATAATGACGCTGCCACTATAACGAAGCATGAGCGAAGTTAGGTCAATTTTTTTTTATATTTAAACTAATTAAAAAATAACTTTTTTGTGCATGCGTGTCTGGCTAAATTGTCATGAAGGAACGATTTTTTGCTACTCCTCCTTATAAAAAAAGTACCCAGTTGAGGGTGGAGGAATTAATGTTTTTAGTTAATTTTTCGATATATGTCGTCCGAAGGGTCGAGCTTCAAAACGATATTGATTTCGTGTCGAAAGTTTTAGGCAAACAAACATACATACATTTAAATAGATTTTTACCCTTTATATTATAGAAGAAGATGTTTTCAGCATGAATTTGATTCTGAAACAACTATAAATTTGGTTGAAGTGTTTTGTTTTATGCTATATCAACCCTTTTCAGGTTATTTAATTCTGAATCCAGTAATTTTGTAGAAGCTTTTATGTTGAAAGTTGTTTATATCTTTAAATATTTATTCATGATGTTTGGTTTGGTTGTTTTGTTTTACGGCAGAACAACACTTTTCCGGTTCAAATCAAAACGGTTTCCGGTTTTAGCAAAAGTTTTTATGTTTCAAGCATTTATTCGTGGTGTTTAATAATGTTGGGACAATTACTTGTAATCAGAAATCGGAAAAAATCGGAATTTTGTGGGGCATCGGAATCGGCAAAATTTGTGCATATTTTCCAATGCCAAAAACAATTCCTTGAATTATCTTTTTAATTTCATTTTGTTTAAAACAAAATTTTCCAGTGTTGGTTGTAATAATAAAATAATAAATATTTATTGATTTTCAAACTTCCAGTAAAACTAAAATCTATAGACCCCCCCCCACACACCTACAAAGGTGTTTATACATCAGAACAAGTGAAGCATGCGTGATCTCCCATGAGTGCAGAGTGAATAAGGTATAAAAAAATGACTAAGATCAGCATCCGCCTCCCCCATACCCATGTAGCCCCAAAAGTCCTCAGGGGACGTCAAATTCTGGTGGAAATGAACAAATGCTGCAGTTTTAGACCTTAACATATGAAAATTTGAGTTTTGTACTATGCAAAAAAAGAAATGACTAAGTCCATCATTTGCCCCCCTCCCCCCGGACCATTTAGCCCCCAAAGTCTCCAAGGTCTTAACATATTTAAATTTGAGTTCAGCACCATGCAAAACTGCTAAATAGACATACACAGAAAAATTTCAACAAATATGGTAAAATAATCCTCAAAATGAAGTGTTTTTATTAGCCCTAAAAGAGCCCCTGGGGCACACCCAAGAGTTATCGCAAAGTATAGACAAACAAAATTATATAGAAATCAATTAGTTACAACTTTTCAAAAAAGTTTTATAAAAATCCAAAGCATCAGTTTTTTTTTGAATAAGCACAAAAGTGTCAATTTTAACCTGAAAGGCACCCCCAGGGGGCAACCAGAGTTTTCCCGGAAAATCCATTCTGTTACTTTTTATTCATATCATGTTTAATGTTTGTGCAACATTTTTAAAAATTCCAAGGCATAGTCATTGAGAAAAGTGCGGACAGATCAACGGATGAATGGACGAGGATATACTTACAGGTTCACCCTCCTCTTGTCGGGGACCAAAATATATATACATGTGCTTTTACGGTAATTGGGGGGGGGGGGGGTAAAAATTACTTTATGGTTAAATATTTAGAGATTTATAAAGAATTGGAATCAGAATCAGTAATTGTATTGGAATCGAAAATTTAGTAAGAAATCGGTAATTGTATCAGAATCTGGAAAAATATTGGAATCGTTTCATCACTAGGTGTTAAGTTAGGCGCTTTGTTGAGAAATATTGTTTTTGTTTTTGAGTTTTGTAAAGAGAAAAAAAACAATAACATCGATGTTTGTTATATTTAAGTCAGAAAGGTTGGTTGGTTGTTTTTGTTTTATGGCATATCAACCCTTTTCAGGTTATTTAATGCCGAATCCAAAGATTTTGAAGAAAATTTTTTTTAATAGAATATATTTGTTGTTTTCATGTCGGTTTCTATTTAATCCATAGTTGGGACCCTAACAGATACTACCACTCTGGGTCAGAGTGGACCTGGGAGCAATGGTAATTAAAGGGTGACTCCACACTCCCCAAAACCCACAAGCTGGGGCCTCACCACTGGATATAGTTTAAGGTCATATCCAGGACCCCCATTGAGGGACTTTTACCCTCTGCAGGGGGGCAGTCGGCGTATTCTAATGACCCACCGACAGGGCCTTAAGTCAGAAAGCCGATATCTTCAGACAGCCTGGTTTGGTTGTTTTACAGCATATCAACCTTTTTCGGATGATGTCATGTCGAATCGAGTAATTTTAGAAAAAGTTTTATGCTTCAAGTTCTTTTTTTAATATTTATTCATCGAATTTGGTTTAGTTGTTTTATTTTTTATGGCATATTAACCCTTTTCGGGTTCAATTATTTTAGCAAAAGTTTTCATGCTTCAAGTTCTTTATATCTCCAAATATTTATTGATGGCGTTTAGTTAGCTGCTTTGTAAAGAAATATTGTTTTTGGCTTTGCAGAACATGATTGAGTTCTGCAAAGAGAAAGAGAAAAACAATAGCATCGATGTTCGGTGAATTTCAGTCAGGAAGTCAGTATCTTCAGACAGCCCAATCCGGTCGCACCAAAGGATACAAACTTGAAAAAATAAAACCAATGCATATGGGACAACAAAAAGGGTGCGTGTGAGGGGAGGGGAGAAAAAAGGGAAAACCTAGCAGAAAATAGGATTATTGAATCGGCTGGGGGGGCGAACATTTGAACAAAAGGTCAAAATACCAAATGCTGACGAAATTAGGTCAAATCGAACAGAAAACTGTTTTATTTATTTATTTTGCTGATTAAATCTGTTGCAGTTACGCGTTTTGATGTACAGTAAAACTCCTTTAATTTGAACTTCCTCTAAAGTTGGACTTCCTCTCATTTGGACTTCTTCTAAACTTCTCTTTCTCTAAACTTGAACTGTCTCGTCATTGAAATTGTATTAGCATATTTGATGCGGAGTTGCAGTAAAACTGTTTACATGGTTTAGTCAAATATTACGCAGAAATGTTAATATTGGTACTATGTAATTAATGTAGATTAGCTATTGATAATTAATTTACACTGACTGTAATTTTTTTTTCAGATTGCTATATTTAAAATAGTTTTAAACAACCCATCACAATGGGTCTAGAAAAAATTCTTGAAACCAAACGGTTACCGACCAACCACGCTGTTCTTAAATCACTTAATGCAAATGATGTTGAAATGTGGGTGCAACAAGATGAGGAAACTACTGATCAATATCCTGAAGGCAGTAATGGTGATGAAAATAGCCACAGCTCCCATTCTCTTGACCCTAATGTAAATAACCAAGAACACTCTGATGAAGCAATATCATGGGATGATGCAGAAAAGTCTATGGAGACGGTTATAAAATTTCTAGAAAAAAGTCCTTAGAGCTCAATCGATGAAAATAGAAACTGCAATGAGACTCATTCAATGAATAAATAAAAAAAAACCTGTATTTTACATAAATGTGTGATTTCTGTAGATGATAACTTAGGTAATAAATACCTAACAAGTAAAAGTAGATTTAATTTATTTTCAATGTTTTTGTTCCTGGTAATAATATTTAACAATTCTTACTTGCAATATATCGTAAACTCAACTTAATATATACTTGAAGTATCATATAGCAATGAATTTCATTTACTATTTCTTAATTCTTAGAAAATTAAAGTTAACTGCAGCACATTTTTTTATCACGAAACTTGAACAGCATCCTCTAATTTGAACGAAGTGGATGTTCAAATTATAAAGAGTTATACTGTACTACTTTCTTGTGGTGTATTTATTGATTTGTTTAGCGGTATGTCAACCCTTTTCCACTATTTAATACCGACTTTTTTTTTTTTTTTTTTTACACAGTGATCACCACTTATCAAGGCCCGGAAGCCACTCAGGGATAAGGGTTATTGCAAGTACATTACGTTAGTGTGGAGATTTGATGAAGTGTTTAATTAAGGGGGCGGTTCATTAGGAATTTGTTAACATTGGACTTGAAGACATCCAAGTTGTAGTCCGGAGGGAAGCAGGCAGACGGAACAGAGTTCCACAGGCGTGCAGTTCTAAGAAAGAAGCTTTGTTCATGGAATCAGCGTTTTGATTTAGGCACAGATATAGAGTGGGGGAAATTTTTCACAGTGGATTCAGCTAGACTGGTGTTTTTCGTGAAAGATTGGCGAGGGGGACCAGAGATTGGAGTTCAGACGAGCACCTGGGTAAAAGGTTTGTGCATTTGTGGTTCTTAATATTTTCAAATTAAAAACTTTGAAGAAACAAAGTTTTGTTCTCTAGCTGTTTTCCCCGTGCAAGTAAAAAATGTGTCCGTTCTTCGTGTTGTTGAATTAAGGTTGTGCTAGTTATTGTTAAAGCACGTGGTTCTCTTTGGTTGAAACTATTCAGTGAGCTTTAAGACCTAAAAGCACTTCGTTCAACCTCCTTGGCGTAACGTTCACAGGAAAAATGAGTTGGAATAGATACATTGAGATCATTGCTAAGGCTGCTGCAAAGAAGTTGGGCTCCCTCTATCGTGCTAGAAAGTTACTTACGCCTAAAAGTATCTTGTACCTCTACAAGGCCACCATTTTGCCCATGTATAGAGTAGTGTTGCCACATTTGTGCTGGTGCATCTGCTACTAGTCTTTCGTTCCTAGACAGTGTTCAAAGGAGAGTTACCAACCTGAAAAATCCTGAACTGTCATCTAGGCATCAACCTCTGTCCCATCAACGAAATGTTGCATTCCTCTGCTTGTTTTACAGGTATTTTAATGGTGGATGCTCTAACGAACTACAAGCCCTTGTACCCCCCTCGACAAAAATACACCTAACAAACCCGACAAGCAGCAAAGTCCCACCCTTTCACAGTAGAGATCCCTAGATGTAAGAAAGACTTTTATTCTAATAGCTTCTTCCCCAGAACTGCAACACTTTGAAATTCTCTTCCGGTTTCCTTCTTCCCCAACTGTACTGATATGCAGAAGTTCAAGTGTAATCTGAACAGACATCTTGCTGCTAAACTCCCTACATAGTACCCCTGATGCTTATGTCCCTGATAGTAGCCCCCTACATCAAAGTGGCAATGTGCCTTGTTTGGGGTGAAAATGTAATAAAAAAAAAATTATTTTAAAAAGACGCGTGTTCGCTGCATTCTGAAGGATGGTTTCATCCGAAATTAACAAGAAATTTCAATAAAAAAATAAGTTTGTTTATTCAAACCTATTAAATTTTAAATTTTAAAGCTGCTGAAAATAGCTTACAAGTTTCATTTTTTAACAATTTTTTAAGCCAATTTTTGTTAAACTCACAGAAAATGTGGTTGGCATGGTTAAGAACGTTGGTTTAGACTTATTCGGGTCCAATTATAGTTAATAGTAATATTTATGCAACTAAAAGGATATATTATGTAATCGATGAAATACATTGGAATTTTTAGAGATTTTTTTTTTGGCAAAGTGAATATCTGTATTTGACTTGCTATTCAGAATGAATTTTAAAGCTGCTTAAAGTAGCTTACAAGTTACAATTTTTAACAATTTTTTCTTGTAAATAAAATATTGGGTTTATTTAACTCACAGATAATGTGGTTGGTATGGTTAAGACTGTTGGTTTAGAGTTACTCAGGTCCAATGATAGTTAATAGTGAATCTCGGGAAATTTATGCAATTAAAAGGATAAAATATGTAATCCATGATATGCATTGGAATTTTTAGAGATTGGGGGGGGGGGGGTAAAATGAATATCTGTAATTGACTTGCTATTCAGAATGAAATATTGATTTTGTAGTAAACATAACGAAGATAAACTTTGATAAATAAACCAGCTGCACTTTATTATATAGAAGTAGAAAAGGAAGAAGAAATATTGAATTTAAATAATTCTAGTTTTACTGATTTAAAAGTAAAACAATGCTGTCGTGTACGCAGCGTGGAATGATAAAATTCTTGCCCTAAAGAAAAAACGCTAACGCTTTATTCTAAAACTTTTATTGAAAAAATCAATTCAGGTAAGTTGATTATGTAGTAGAGATGACATCTATTCAATGTAGCTGCCTTCAGCCTCAATCATCGCTTTGAAACTGGTCCGGAAATATCATAAATATTTGAATATATAAATAACTAAAACAAAAGGCACTTCTGCATGTCAGTAACATGAGGCGAATGTGTGTATTTTAGTTTCAAAAACCGCCGATAGATGTCACTCGTCAGCCAAAGAACAGGAGTCTTTAGGTTTCTGAGCACGTATCTGGCGGAAGTGCTGACACGAGATAATTATCCCTCTTTTTGTGGGCGTGTTGTCGGATTTTTTGTACAAGTTCTGCCGTCCAAGTCATTAAGTATGATTCACAGGTTTATGGCAAATTTGTTCCCTTACACCATCCACCCAGGTCTGTCACAGCCGCTGTGTGCCATTAACACATAAGGGGTGAGGGGCAAGAAGAGAAGAATAGACACCCTCATTTTTGTGACGTCTTCAACATAAACAGCGGGGTCAGATTGTAGAACGATATTTTAAAGAATAAGAGTGAGTGCACGGTTATTAATTAATTTCCTAAAACATTAACATTTATCTCATCAGCTACAATCAAAGTGTAGTATCTGTTCTTCAGATGCTGCAGTTTTTGCTGCACTTCCATTTCTTGTTCCCTTTCGGTCCTTCACGACTGAGACAATTTTTTATTTTTGTACCCTGGTGTTTAACTCTGTCCCGTGGGGAGGCATAGTAAATAGGTACAATCATCCGACTCCTTTTTGCCAAGATCAAAGTGTAGTATCTGTTTTTCGGATGCGGCACTTCCATTTCTCGTTCTCTTTCAGTAGAGGAGAAATCCTTCACGACCGAGACAATTTTTATTTTTGTACCTTTTCTCCACGTCAAAAAAACGACCCTGGTGTCTAACTCTTTCCCGTGGGGAGGCATTGTAAATAGGTACAATCATCCGATTATATATATATATATAATTATTTTTTTACTATAATAATTAAATACCTACATTGTTGTTTTTTTTTTTAAAGATAAATACGGTTAAATGGTTGCTCCGCCTCGAAGCTCATTTTTTATTCACTAGAAAGTCGCCCACAATTTATTTGGACGTATATAACATTTTTATTATTTTTAAAACAGTAATCTACACACACGCGTGTTTCAAGGTGACTATCTCTCATCAGCGTAGCTTGACTGTTTCTAGAAATCGAACTTCAGACCATATCACAGTCTAGCGCGTTAACCGTTCGGCGTTCCGCTACCAACTCCTAGATGACTTTTACTGTTTATTTTTATCGCTTTATCAATTGAGATTTGTTGTTGTTGTTGTTGTTGTTTTTTTAACGATAAATATATCAGTCGCTACACTACACTGAACATGTTTCGGACAAATTGGTTTGCAAGAAACCAAAAGTCACTCGTCAGGCGACGTAAAAAAGTTTATTTGCCACCGAAGGCATCTTGTTCAAAACTGGAAAAAGTGAAATATATTTTTCTTTTATAAAAATAAAATATTAAAATGTGTGTGTGTGTGTGTGTGTGTGTGTGTGTGTGTGTGTGTGTGTGTGTGTGTGTGTGTGTGTGTGTGTTTTTGCGATACGTTCTGAATGAATTCAATTATTTACGAAAGTACATTTTTACCTAAATGCGAGTTGGGAATAATTTTCCCTTTAACCAATTTGGAATCCCCATATGGGGAGCGAGCGGCATTATATATATATATATATATATATATATATATATATATATATATATATATATATATATATATATATATATTACTTTAGAATAAAATTATCTGACAATCAGCTGGTATGGAAACCTGTGATTATAAGTTTTACAAGATATTACCGGCAGTAATATTCTATAAGTATTATCCCACCTTGAATAAGAATTGCTCGATATACAAGATAGAGCAAATAAATCAAATTTTAGTCATTCAATGGATTTAAAAATTTATGACGTGAAATGTTTGAGTTTCAGATCAAAAGAATACATTAGAAATATTTCTAATCTTTTGATCTGAAACTCGAACATTTCACGTCATAAATTTTTAAATCCATTGAATGACTAAAAACATTTATATATATATATATATATATATATATATATATATATATATATATATATATATATATATATATAAGGAATTTTGTCTGTGTGTGTAGTTCGTTTCCTATGGACTCGAAAACTGCTGGGCTGATTTTTACAAAATTTCACACAAAGATACTTCATGTGCCTGACAGTGTTCTTAGATAGGTTTGTATCGGAATATCTTCAATAAGTATCGATAATCGAAATAATCTGATGAAAGGAGAAACAGGCGATTTCGACCAAAATTAACACCTTACACAGCCTAACATCACAAGTGCATTTGAAAAGTATTTATTACCACACAAGCCGAAAGGTCAGACATATAAAATCAACAGTATTTTCTTTGATATGACAGGGACACGTTCGAAATTAATGTTTCTGTTTAAAGCACAATTTCACAATGATACTTGACTTTTTAATTTTAAACTTAAATTCAAAGTAATTTATTCTTAGAATACATTGCTCCCAGAAAATACTGCTTCTCGGCATTGATAATCTTTGAGATGAGGTTTGATAATTATTTTTTGAACCCAAGTTTGCCCAGCTGGGCAAACTTGAGTCCTTGTACCGGAAAAATAGCCAGGAAATAAAACGTTGTTTAGTAAATCGTTATTTTTTTGCATTTCCACACACCAAACATGGTTATAAATATCACTAAAACATCCGTTGGGTCATAAGCTTCATTTCGGTACCTTACTTGCCTGGGTGGGTTGTCGGTAGGCTGAGATAAACAGCGTCACACACAGACAGACAGTAAATCGAACTTACTAAGGGAGATAACTTCCGGTGAACACCGGAAAAATATCCAGTAAATAAAACGTTGTTTAGTAAATCGTTATTTTTTTGCATTTTTTTTTTGTTTTGTTTTGCATTTCCATACACCGAACATGGATATAAATATCACTAAAACATCCGCTGAGTCATAAGCTTCATTTCGATACCTTACTTGCCTGGGTGGGTTGCCTGTAGGCTGAGATAAACCTCGTCTCACACACACACACACACACACACACACATACATACATACACACACTAGCAAAATTTATAAGATCATTTGAATTGTTTGGACTATTGTTCTCATCTTTTTTGGTTGTTTTTTTTCCACAACAACGTTTCGACCGATGTAACCTCCGACCGTCTTCAGGTGTATTCTTGAATTGTAAGCCATGTTTAGTTTCAGAACAGTTTCCGATGGTTAGTTGTTCTATACAAGTCCTGGAGGTGACTGGTTCTCAGTAGACAGTTTTTGAGTTGGAAGCCACAGAGCAAAAGATTATTCCAGTGTTGACACGAAGAAAACACATGCAAGCTTGCTAAAGAAAAGGTTTAATTCTTATGGAGCAATTCTGGTTTCTGATTGGTTGGTAGCAGAACGTGAATCAATTTAATTTGTCAGTTCCTAGCAGCAGTGTTTATAAATAGAATCTCCCAACTGCGAGGGACCATATCCCCATTAGTCCTCTGATGGGGAAGGTCTCCTAGCGGCTTCGGCTGCGGGGAGACAGGGTAGTACCAGTCAAGGATTCGTCACTAGACACTCAGCCCAACAGGTGAGGGGCCGGAAACCGGCCCAGCACCTGTTGGACTGAGGTACGCCGCCTGGGTAATACCTAGGAGGTCCACCCCCTCCCAGGCCTTGCCACCGGGCTTTCCGGTGGGGCAAGTTTATTGCTTGCTGCCTGAGGCGCCCCGACCGGGGAATGCCGACGGGGTTACTCAGGCAATTTTTAAAATTGCAGGAGTGCCCCTTCTTTAGGGGAGCCTGCGGGGTTCCTACTTTCCGGCCTTGTGCCACATAATGCTGATGTGGGCAGCATTTAAATATATACCTTCATTAGTCAAAAATATTCCAACAACACTATATGTTATTGGTGAATGGTGAAAAATGTTTGTTCTTTTTTTGCTTCCCCAAGTAACGTAGCCGTTAGAAATTCAAAAAGCAATAACGCCAAGTCTATTTTTTGAAGAAAAGAAAAAAGAAAGAAAGAAAAAGAAACAGACTTGGCGTTATTTGCGGTTTGAATTTCTAACGGCCATGTTCGTTGGGGAAGAAAAAAAAAACAAAACATTTTTCACCATTCACCAATAACATCCAGTGTGAATGTTCCTGAGGAGAGTCGGAGATTACAGCGGCCGAAACGTTGTGGAAAAAAAACAAAAAAAAAAACAACCACGATGAGAGAAATAGTCTAAACACTCCAAATAATCCAAAAAATCGATCATCTTTGTTCTCAACACGATTGACTCTCAGCTAATGCTTATGAGTATCTTTTTGGGAAAATATAAATATTTTTGAAGCATCAGATTGAATAATATGGGGATGAACGTATAGATACTAAGGCATCACGTGACCAGACGATTGATCGGAGTAGGGATCCCCGATCTCCCGTCTGGCCGAAAGAGGGAGAATGACTAAGCTACCATGATCCCGTCGTAAGGTTTTGCGGGTCGTCGTCACCCACGGCTTACAGGTAGCCCCATTTTGAGGAATGTTTTACTTCTCTGTATAGGGTTGCACTCTGAACTTTTGGTTCTGCTGACAAGGGGAAATTCTAACTTGAAAGATACCAGGAAAATGAATACCAACCTTATGTAAAACTTGCGGAGAACACTGTTATACGGTTGTTATAACAATGGAACGGAAATGTAAATTTCGTTGCGTTTTAATCTTTTTTTTTTTTTTTTTTTTTTTTTTTTAACTTGGACATACGCCCCCAAAAATCGGAAGAATAACATTTGACAATCTTACTTTTTATATAATTTTTATATTTATATATATTTTAAAAAAAAAAAAAACGAAAGATTTTTTTTTTTTTTTTATAATTATTTATAAAATTTTATTAACAAAATAAAAACGAAATAATTTAATTTTTAAACAAAAAAAATCAATTTGGGATATATCTTCTTTTTTTTTTATGCAAGTCCAACTCACCGTTCACATTGGAAATGTCGACTTCTAACGGTTTTCGGGTATGCTTACAACGAATAAACACCACCAACCTCTCCATGTTAAGAACGGCTTTCGGAATAGACACCCCCAAACTCCCCGTGTTAAGAACGGCTTTCAGAATAGACACCCCCCATCTTGTCAGCATACCCCAAAACCTAGAGAAGTTGACATGTCGAATGTGAACAGTGAGTTCGATGTAAAACGTAACGAAATATAAATTTACGTTCCATTTTTAAAACAGAGCGTTCTCCGCAAGTTTTACCCAACATTAAAATAAGCTGATTCATGCAAAAATATATGAATAAATTAGCAAATTCATTGGGGGCGAGGTGGGAAGAAGGGGGCGCCTTACATAATAATTTAATTTCCTTTTTTGACATTTTCCAGTATTTGTAGTAGTGTTGGGACGATTAATCGGAATAAAAAAAAAACCGACAAATTTAGGGGTATCGGAATCAGAATAAAAAAAATTGGTACCTATTTTCCGATGCCAAAACGATTTTTTTTATTTAATTTTGTTTGAACCAAAATCTTCTATTGCTAATAATAATGATAAAATAATAAATATTTATTGATTTTTAAAATCAATCTTTCGACATTTTTAGGCACGTGTGCAAGTTAAAAAAATTAAAACGGAACGAAATTTACATTTTCGTTCCATTTTTATAATAACCGTAAAACGACGTTCTCCGCAAGTGTTACCTAAGGTTGGTATTCATAAAAAGTTAAAATCGATAGATTATCCTCCACAAGTGTAATTTTATGTTTAGGAAAATATCTGCATATTTAACGTGTTTTTTGTTTGTTTGTGTTTTTTTTTTACAAAAATTGGGGAAAATAACAACTCTATAGTTAAATATTTAGTCGTATCAGATCAAGATAAAAACGAAATGTAAGAAGTCCCCAAACGTACCCCTCCACCGTACTGTATATCGATTCTCTATGGCTGACTGGGATAGCTTCCGTACATTCATATCTGATTTACCTCTGCACTCCATGTTTAAAAAGGAAGTGTCCTCTATAGTATCAGATCTGACCGAATGGTTAATTGTAGGCATAGACCAATTCATACCATCTAAAAAATTCCAACAAAAACCTAACAGCCAGCCATGATTCTCCCCAGAATGTGCTGCTGCTATCGCACACAGAAATCACTTTTTCCATAGCTACCAACGTAATAGATGCACTGAGACTAAAGCTGCTTTCAGGACTGCCAGCAACCACTGTAAAAGAGTAATAAAAAATGCTAGAGAGCTATATGCCCAGTCTGTTAAATCCAAGGTAGCTGATCAGCGGCTTGGTTCCCACCAGTTTTGGCAAATAACAAATAGGATCCTAAACAGAAGTGTGCGTTCTATCCCAACCATTATCAATGGACCAGAGGTCATCTCGTCAGCGTCAGACAAGGCCAAACTATTTGCAAAGAACTTTTCAGCTAATTCTACCCTATGCGACGAAGGCCATCAACTCCCCATATTTCCTCCTATAACACAGAACAAGCTAGGTAACATACAAATATCCGTGCATGAGGTCGCCAAGCTAATCAAGAACCTAGATTCCAGTAAAGCAACTGGCCCTGATGGCATCCCAATTATAGTGTTAAAAAAGCTTCAACCAGAACTTGCTCCCATACTTATGAAACTATTTAAGTGCTGCCTTAAGGAGAAGTGCTTTCCGACTCCCTGGAAGACCTCATCAGTTTGCCCTGTATTTAAGAATTCAGGTGATAAGTCATCTCCCTCTCAGTACAGGCCAATAAGTCTCCTGTGTGTTATGAGTAAGTTGCTGGAATCCATATTAAATAGAGAAATAGTCAACCACCTCAGCAGGAACAACCTTCTTAGTGACACACAATATGGTTTCCGTTCTGCAAGATCTACCGCAGATGTGCTGACGGTTATATCCCACAGGATTAGTGAATCTCTTGACAAAGGCTTCCTTTCTAGGGCAATTGCTTTTGACATATCAAAGGCCTTCGACAAGGTATGGCATAAGGGTCTACTTCACAAGATTTCCAGCTACGGTATAACTGGAAATGTTTTCTCAATCATTAAATCATTTCTCTCCGATAGGCTCATAAGAGTAGTGGTAGATGGACAAAAATCGGAGGCCTGCAATATAAATGCTAGAGTCCCTCAGGGGTCATCCTGGGCCCAACTCTCTTCCTGATCAACATCAATGACCTCCCTAAACACATACTTAAATCATTCGTTGACATCTTTGCTGATGACACCACCATCTATGGCAATACATCAAAGGCTGTAAATGATAAAGTTCTCTCTGATTCTCTCTCCTCTGATCTTGAGCGCGTGGTTCAGTGGGGGAAGACGTGGCTGGTTACCTTTAATGCATCCAAAATCAAACTCCTATCCTTACATCATCAACGCTCTGATCCCCATCTGGCATCAATTGTGATGGATGGCTCTCGTCTGGGTGAGGCCCCTTGTTTTGACAAGCTTCTGGGATTGACCTTTACTCCTGATCTGAAATGGAACACGAACATCAAGTCTGTTGCCAAGGTCGCTGGAAAGATGGTGGGATCCTTCTACCGCTTCAGAAGATATCTCACTACTGACGCAATTCTCTATCTATATAAAAGCCACATTCGTCCAAGGATGGAATACTGTTGCTACATCTGGGCAGGAGCTGCTAAAAACAGCCTATCCTGCCTTGACAGAGTACAAAATAGACTTCGTGGCTTAGTGGGGGATGCCCTTTTCTCTACCCTGCAACCTCTCTCCCACAGAAGAGACGTTGCGGGCCTATCCTTGTTTTATCGTTATTTCCATGGCAGGTGCTCGTCTGAACTCCAATCTCTGGTCCCCCCTCGCCAATCTTTCACGAAAAACACCCGTCTAGCTGAATCCACTGTAAAAAATCTCCCCCACTCTATATCTGTGCCTAAATCAAAACGTGGATTCCGTGAACAAAGCTTCTTTCTTAGAACTGCACGCCTGTGGAACTCTGTTCCGTCTGCCTGCTTTCCACCGGACTACAACTTGGATGTCTTCAAGTCCAACGTTAACAAATTCCTAATTAACCGCCCCCTTAAGTAAACACTTCATCAAATCTCCACACTAACGTAATGTACTTGCAATAACCCTTATCCCTGAGTGGCTTCCAGGCCTTGATAAGTGGTGTTCACGGTGTAAAAAAAAAAAAAAAAAAAAAAAAGAATCGGAATCAGTAATTGTATCGGAATTCAGGAAAATATTGAAATCGTCCCATCACTAATTTATAATTATTCTTTGTTTTTTTTTTTGGGGGGGGGGTCACTTTATATAATAGTTTAATTTCCTAAGTTTTCCTTTTTTTGACATTTTCCAGTATTTGTGAACTTTGGTTGATGAGCCCTGGATTTCCAGTCGATGGCGTTTACACACATGACGAAGATGGACCTATTTTTCAAAGTTGTGATCCAAATATTCGATGCATTCAATGCAGATCGACAGGCAATTCTTTTCCATTTGCAACACGTGCATGCAAATCACAAGGTGTAGCAATTTCTGATGCGTGACGCTTGCAATCTCGTATCACTTTCTTTCGATGTCGACTACAACATTGATCTACAAAGCAATTGCTACGCCCCAGATAATAACGCGCAATACCTAAAGTGAACCATCTATTTTTATCGACCTACTCCAGCTTTTGATACAGTGATTGCATAAAAAAATAGACATTTTCAACATAAAAAATACTAGCAAACCCGTCCCAAGACAGGTAAAACTAATTTTCCAAGCAGAACAGTTTTGTACCATTTTTATGTCCCTTTACAAATGTTGGATGCTAGCAGGACAATGCTGAAGGATGTGATGATCGACGTTATGTATTTGTAAAAAATAGAATGCCAGAAAGAATGTTATAGCGAAATAAATATTCATAGATAAAATTATTTATGTTAAAATGTTTTAATAGAAAAGAATGTTAGAACACAAACAATAATTTAAAAAATAGGTCTGACCTCCAGAGTCACTTCTGATTAATTTTTAGCTTTTAAATATGCAAACAAAGAAATAGGTTGTCAGTTTAAAAAGGCACCTCTTCTTCTATCGTATATTGAACTCATTAATAAGAAAAAATAAAATAAAATAGTGTGGTACTCCCCGTGCTTGAACAGGAGGACCATTGGATCTGTAGTTGAATACTCTACCACTGAGCTATATCGCCAGATGATAATAGTTCTGTTTTTTTCTAAGAAGAAATTATTTGCTGAGAATTGAATCCCCCCCCCCTTGGCCGGTGTAACGTAAAATATTCCCCTGTAAAAATTCTTTTTTATCTATAACAAATAAAGACTATTTTTAGGATCGGATTTTTTTCGATTTTCAATTCTTATCGGATGAATTTCGGTACAAAACTTATCTAAGAACACTGCCAGACATATAAATTAGCTTTGTCTGAAATTTGCAAAAGATAGGTTAAGCTGTTTTGGGACTTATGAGGAAAAAACTCGCACACACACACAAAGTGACTTTTATCTAAGAGAGAGGTTGCCATACACGTACCACTTTGTCAAGAGTTGGGAATCGGAGAAAGCAGACTGAATCAATAACCAGAGGGAGAAAGACAGTAATGGCTCCAAGTAGGAGAAAGTGTTGAATGTAAAAGTCTAGGACCAATGTTGCAGCTTTGCAATGAGGGAAACATTCGGTAAATAAAGTTGCTGTAAATTAATAGAAGGGCCTTGAAAATAATTATTCCAGAAAGGAAGATTTTTACTATGGAGATAATTTTAAATAACCTAAAATATGAATTCAGTAGGAGATATCACATTGCTTTTCTCTAGTAGAGAGCAATCCTAGTGAGGTTATTTGACTGCACAGCGACCAATTATACTCCAGGGTGCTGTAATTTTCAACCAGGCATTTTAAGCACTCCATCAAGAGACTTTAATGAATCTGTCAAATTATTTTAGAATTAAATTTCGCATACAAATTTACCATGGAATGATCCTCTATTTCCACACTTTTATAATGTGCAGTTTACAAAAGAAAAAAACCCCAGAAAATTTGCTATGAGAGATAACTGTTGAGTGTTTTTATTTCTACTTTTTTAGGCAATTACGCATGGTTTTACAATCTTGCTATTTGGGAATCACCATTTATCAAGGCCTGAGGCTACTCGAGGATAAGGGTTAATGAATGTAAGGTGGTAGTGTTGTAATCATTAATGGTGTAAATTGGGTAGAATTTGATCATTTATGGGGACAGCTCATTAAGAATTTGTTTACATTGGATTTGAAGACTACTATGTTGTATTCAACTAGAAAGCAGGCCAGTGGAACAGTTTCACAGGTGGGTAGTTCTGGGAAAGAAGCTTTATTCATGGAATCTGTATTTAGATTTAGGCATAGATAGGGAGTGGGGGAAATCGTATATAGTGGTTGTAGCTAGTAGAGTGTTTTTTTATAAAAGTTTGGCAAAGAGGGACCATAAATTGAAGTTCAATCAAGCACTTGGAATGAAAATAATGATAGAGCAGAGACAGGCTCATAACGTCTCTTTTGTGGGAAAGAGGTTGTAAGGAAGAGAAAAGGGCATCACCTACTAGATTTCGAAGCTGGTTTTGAACTATATCAAGGCTTGTTTAATCCTGTTGAGACTCAGTTGTAGGCGTGTCCTTTTTCTTCCTGAGATTCTCATGGATGGCTCTGCTCTCGATGAGAAATCGACTCTAAAACTTCAGTCTTTCTTTCTTATCAAATCTTTCTTGCAGTTCATATGTTAAATCCATTGCTCTTTTTGCTTCTCAATAAATCGATTCTCTCTATCGTTGGAAACACTTTCTCACACATGAGACTATTCTCCATCTCCACAAATCTACTATCAGACCATGTATGGAGTACTGTTGTCATATTTGGGCTGGTGAATATGTGTCCCATTCGAAGGTTCTTGATAACGTGCAAAAACATATCTGTAATTTAATTGGCACCACACTTTCTTTTTTACTGCAACCTCTCTCACAGACGTGATGTTGCTAGTCTCAATCTTTTCTACAAATACTATGATAGCATGTTCCTCTGAATTGTCTGATCTCTTCCCTGCTTCCTTTGTTCCAGCTCGTTTGACTTGGTCTAATGGTCTCCATCAATTCATTGTTTAAATACCTCATTGTAATACAGCTTCCTATTCCAGTAGTTTCTTTCCCAGGACTGCAAGGTTGTGGAACCCTCTTCCTGCTGATTGTTTTCCTTTTATCTGCAACCTTGGTCTTGAAAAGACAAAGGTTAATAGGCATTTCCCGTTTTCATTCTTGTTAGCTCTTTACATCAAGTGGCTTCATGCCTTGTTTCGAGCGATTCCCATAAAACATTTAATTACTATAATGCTTTATATTTCTTGCTTGTAGACGAAGTAAACAAGTATTATTTCGGATTCTTTAGAAACATGTGAAATGCGTTTCAAAAGTAATGCCTCCTATATTTCACCCGAATGGCTCAGAGGGGATTGTAAATTGCATTGTTATGATGACTGAACTTATGCATTCATGACTTTCATCTATATGTTTCAGATATTGACAGTGTGAAACTTAAGAAAGCAACCCCTGTCATGGACGTGCATCAGAAGCAGAGATGCATCGTTGAATTCTTGACAAAAGTGCATTGAGAATGGTATCAACTATGTAGGAAAAAGTACATTCTGGAGCCAAAATGTGGCTCGTTTTAATGGTATTACTCCCGTCTTTGTAGCTTTTCAACATTTTGAGTTTTTTTTAAAAAAAAAAAGGTGGCTTTACTTTAGAATGACCCTCGTATAATAGATCCTCATTTAAAGCAAAAAATTGCTCCCCCATCCTGAAGTGAAGAAATGCACTCTCTATTATATTTAAACAGAATAATAAGTAGCAGGGGCGCCCAGCATAGAGCGGCTGTAAAGTACGCTTAAATATATTTTAATTCTTGCAGATTTTGTATATATTATTATAGTGTTCATGTTCTATCGATTTTTATATATTAGACAGTTGTGATTTCAAAAATAAATATCCATATGACTTGGGTGCATCAGTTTGAATCGAAACTGAAACCAAAACATATATATATATAACTAGAGTTCCTTCAGCTATAACTGAAACCGAAACAAAAACATATATACACACACACACACATATATATATATATATATACATACACACACACATATATATATATACATACACACATATATATATATATATACATACACACACATATATACATACACACACACACACATATACATACACACACACATATACATACACACATATATACACACGCACATATATACGCACACACACATATACGCACACACACATATACGCACACACACATACATATATATATACACACACACACACATAACTTGAGTTTCTTCAGCTATGATTGAAACGAAAACTTAAGAATTCTTGATAAAATTATTTATAAAAAATTAAATGATTTAAGTGCCATCAGCTATAATCGAAACCCAATCCAAAACTGATGAAGAATTTTTGGTAAAATTATTCATTACAAGAAATGGAAGACCATAACAATTAAACGACAGTCACTCATATGTAAGCGGGACACACAAAATAAATAACACACATATGCTATCCTGTTAATATATGGATGATGACGATGATGATGATATTATATTAGATAGGAACTGTAATATTGATCAGTATTGTGAACTTTTTTTCAATCGTTCACAACGAAAAGTTGATATCCTGAAACATTCGACGTCTATTTTTTGTGACCTGTTGTCGAGTTGCGACACATATCACGGTTCTCGTAAAACAGGAAGACACCTATGACTATCGTGTTGTCTTCAAGTGACACAAACAACCTATTTATCCCCAGGCCAGAACATTGTCAGGAGAACAGGCAGAAAAATATTTTTATTTAGTTTTTAGTGCACACACGATGGTGTTTGAAGATCTTGTCAAACTACACGGGTAACCACACCCTAATAATTGTAAGGAGGTTCATCCCCACAGGGAAGAAAACAAATATTAGTCATGCAAGTAGACAAAATATATATATAAAAATACTAGAATGGCGACCCGACGTTGCCTGAGATTGAATGTTATACATTCCCAATAATTTTAATTGTCATCGAAATCTGTGAAATCACCCATTTTTCAATCAAATCGATTGATTGCGTGCTCTTGTCTGTGTGAGAAATTAATCCCACAAACTCAATACATCCCGGCTGAGGCAAAAATAATTCCACAATTACAAAACCATACCTTTAAACTCAAGTTCTATTCAGTTATAACATCAAAGAAAGGTTCTTGGTCCAGTACAGTCCTTGCAAAACGGTGGGTCAGTTTTGCCTCCCAAATTAGGAGCCAGTAGTTAACTCCTTTTGTTGGAGTGGCAGCGTGGTTTTTCCTTCGAAAAGGTCCATGGTATTCATGGTGTTCTCGGCAAGAATTTTGATGCCTTTAATTAGGCATAAATCGTGTCCCTTGGGACACTAATTGAATTGAGAAAAATTTGTGGAAGTGTTCAAATGATGCCATCCTCTAATTGGGATATCTTCGGCACAATATTAAGGTGTCTCTGCTTGTAAAGATTTCAAGTCCTTTTTCACCAAACATTTAGACGAAATAAACATGAAATTGTTGTGGCTCCATTCGCAATAAGGCATTCTTCTCGGAGCCTATTTTTGTGAGTCTCTCTTGCCAGGAGGTTTTCGTAGACTGAAAAAAAATGGATGTTTACAAAAAAGGCGCCAAGTAATTATCTTGGCCCATACAAATTAACCAATCACAGGCTGCCTACAAGAAATGTGCGTAGGCGGCTGAAAACATTGAAAATGGTATTGCAACTGGAATTTCTCACAACTGAGACCCAATGTGGTACAATAAAAGGTAATTTCACATGCACTGTAGAAAACTTACTGATTTTATAAAATTATTTTCATATAATGAATTGAATTAAAGTTTAAAATGCAAAAGTCAAATATCATGGTTCAATTATGCTTTAAACAGAAACATTCATTTCGAACACACCTTATCAAATATCAACGAACCTACTGTTGATTTTATATACTGGGCCCTTCAGCTAGTGTGGTGATAAAACTTCCGAAATGCACTTGTGATGTTAGGGTGTTAACTTTGGTGAAAATTAAACTGTTCATTTTTAATCAGATGTTTTCGATTATAGATTTTTGATATTTATTGGAGACATTCCAATACAAAACCTATGTAAGAACACTCCCAAACACAAAGTACATTTGTGTGAAATTTATGAAAAAAAAAAAAAAAAAAAAAAAAAAAAAAAAAAACAGCCACGCGTTTCGGAGTTGACTTGTGATCATTGTTTCATATATAATGGATTTCACCTTGCAATTACTCTCTAGGGGGCAAGAATTTTGTGACTTGCAAGAGCAACTCACACTTTCTGATTGAGATAATGGTCTTTATGGGTGAGGTGGTGAAGTAGCTTATTTTAATTGTACTTCTATTAAATAATTTGTGTAATTTATAGGGTGGGAGAATGTTTTTATCAAGTAGCTTGACGAATATATAGCCTTCTTGTGTTAATGTCGTGAGAGAAACGGTGGGGGGGGGCGAGAACCAAATGATATTTCACTTCCTATTGTGATTGTTTTTAGATGGTTGGTTCTGATTAGGCTGCTATGAGATCTCTGTGAACCCACTTTTGCTTTGTTGTAATATTGTGCTGTTTGTTCAAAAATCTCAGAATTTGATGAAAGGTCTGATATTTTTTTTACTGATGTTAGCAACCATATTCTTGAAGACTCTATAAGATGATGGCAGGATCCTTTATTTATACATTTTAGGGTTTCATTTGGTTTGAGGAAATGTCTATGTGTCATTTATTTTTTACAAGTCTTTTTTCTTATTTCAATTATTATGTATGTATTCATTTATTTACCTACAAACAAGCCGTCCGGCTTTGCCCGGTCATAAAATATGCATAATATTATATTTTAATTCATACAGAAACTGAGACATGTGCATGCGAGTTTTATGTTTTTTCTAATCAGCTCAATTTTTGTTAGTAAAAAAATACTAGAGCTGAGATTGAAACCAAAAGTTAAAGACAGTGAGTCAGGTACAATAACATTAGGCCAGTTTGACACGGTCTCTACAACATATTTTCAAACCTCCTTATTGTTAAATTATAAATAAATGTGTATTTCAGCTGCGTAAATTATTTGACAGACAAAAATTTGTAAAAATTATTTATTTTTATATAAAACACATTAGACCCTAAGGCTGAAATAAAACCCGAAAAAATTTAATTTTTATTATTTTTTCAACATTTTTATTATACTAAATGTACAACAACGGAGGCCGCCATCTTGTTTTGAATTTTTGGCCTTTCTAAGGCTTTTTTTAGGCCAAATTTGGCCTTTTGTACGCTTTTGCACAGAACTATGGTTCATGCAAGAGCGTACAAAAGGCCAAATTTGGCCTAAAAAAAGGCCAAAATTTCAAAACAAGATGGCGGCCTCCGTTGTTGTAAATGTAATTTAATCTAATAAAAAATGTTGAAAAAAATAATAAAAATTAAATTTTTTCGGGTTTTATTTCGGCCTTAGGGTCTAATAATGTGTTTTATATAAAAATAAATTTTTATAAATTTTTGTCAGTCAAATAATTTATGCCGCTGAAATACACATTTGCCACAATTTTTGTCGCAGAGAGAATGACAATATTAGTAAATAGTAAAAAAAAAAAATATCAGAAAAAGAAAAATTCAAACTTTTGATTAAATTCTACAACAGATTTTTTCACTGTTTTAATATTTAATGTTTGAAATATTTCTGCATTAGTAACTTTGTTTATACTAACATTATTTGTTTGAATTTAATTTTTATTAACTAATCGTTCGTTTTTCAGTTAAACTAATTTATCGTTTTTCAGTTTTGATTTTTTTAAATATTGTTCGCTTTGATTTAAAAAAAAATATTGTTGTTCATTTTGATTTAAAAAATTTATTGTTCATTTTCATTTTTTAAAAAATCGTTTAATTTTAATATTTGTTTTTTGCCTTAATTCATATTTCATGTTTTGCAACATTTGATTGTCTTCTGCTTCAAACATACGTAATCTCACGTGCATAATCTTTCATTTATTTATCTATATGCATAAAAGCGAAAATGTATGTATGTATGTTTGTGTGTATGTCTGCTTAAAACTTTCGACAGACGCGACGAAAATTCACAAACTCGGTATCACATCGAAGTTCCATCCTTTGCTCGAAAAATATCGAAAAATTGGCCAAAAACGTTAACTTTTCCACCCCGAAATCGACAATTTTCGACAGGGGGGGTCAACAAAAACGGTCCTCTCGTGACAATGACCGATTCTACGCATGCGTCAGATGACGTCGTGACCTGATTTACTTTAAATAGTTGAAAAACCGAACAAATTTTCTGAATGTCGCGTTAGATCAGTTGGTTAAGGCCTTGGTTCATTATCTAAACGTTTTGGGTTCAAATCGTGGTGTGAGATGTTTTTTTTTTAAATTTAAATATCGAAACAGGCTTATTTAAGCCATTTTTCACGTGTTCGTTTTTCTGCTTTCATCGTTCGTTTGCCTTACATTAGTTTTTTTTCCCCCGCTTAGTGTTAACCTTGTTTTCTTTTTTTACTTCGCTTATAACAAACAAACCTACGTCGTCGTCGTAACGCTCGACGACTTCCGGCCGTGCACCTGTCAATTTGGTTCTTAAATAAATTCAAACATCTTTCACTAACTCATTCTGGCTGGCCAATTTTATTTTCAAACTTCGCCTCAGGGTTTCGAGTTCGATCCTCCCCCCCCGGGTTCTTTTTTATTTAACACCACACACACCTCCAAACACCCGGGCATCGCCGGGTACCCCCCCACCGCTAGTATTAAATAAACTTCAGTTTCACTACAAATCAAATCGTGTTCCTTCCTTTTCTTTTTAAATGTAATTCATAAGTAAATAAAGAACGAGATACACCTAAAGAAGGTTGGAGGTTATATCCGTCGAAACGTTGTTAGAATGACACTCAAGTTAAGAACAGTAGCCTAAATAATCCAAATTATCAATCCTCATCTAAAAAATTCAGAAACCTAAAACTTCCGGTAGATGTTTAATTTTTTTTTCTTTGTACTTTCAACAAAGATATTAAAAAAAAAATATTTGAAAAATGGGGCGGGGGGGGGGGGGGAACAGAAAATTATAATTACTTTTCTCAAACATATTTTTCCTTGACCGTAATTTTCATGGTGCGCATTTTTTATGTTTCCTGGTCCGATTTGAGTTCAACATTCTAGATTTGATTCTCGTATACCAATATGGAATGGACACGTGTCCTTATTATTGAGAGGTTGTCTCCCCCTTCCCGTCCTCTTTCCACCTGAGCGAGAGTCTCTACAAATTACATCACAAAACAGCGCCAGCTGTCATTACTTTAATGCCAAGAATAATCGATCCCCACAGTTGCAATGCAAAACAGCAAACAGGCTTAGAAAGCGATTAGTTTCTAGAACAGTACACTTATTAGAAACTAATATGACTACTCGGTGTTGCCCGGGTATCATATAAAAATAATAATACCAGTAATCTATAATATAAATCTGTAAAAAGTTTTTGACTTCTAATGGGGGTATGAGACGAATGGATTCGCCAATCATTGTTATAACCAATGGCTGTGCTAAACAACCAATGAAAACGTCCCAAAATTATTATAAAAATTGTCGAATTTTGGATTCAATCAGTTCGCCGTTTACTACGTCACGGACCGCATTTAATTCTTCGCCACCATCTTGGTTACTGATCTGAACTACGCCGCCATCTTTGTTCAACACAATATCTCAGAACTTAACAAAATCTCACCTGTCTGTTTAAATGTATGTATGTATGTATGTCTCGCAAAACTTTTGACAGAAGTGACGGATTTTCACGAGATCGGTAGCACTTTAAAGCTCGACCCTTTGGACGACAAATATTAAAAAATTGGCCCAAAACATTCACTCTCAACTGGGCACTTTTTTACAAGAAGGGGTCGCTTTTTTGCTGATATTTTCGAAAGTCATCACCTTTTTCGATTGTCTAGCCTTAATTTTAACCTACGTCACTTCTGGTTTAGCGATGGACGCAATAGCAAACACGTCACGTTTTTTTTTTCATGTTCTTTTCCTCCTTCGTGGTACGGGTTTGAGCCTGCCTACTACCACTTTTTTGTTGTTTCTCAATACCCACCTCCAAACACCCGGACAACGCCGGGCACTCAGGCTAGTTGTGAATAAGGGATATTTGGATTCTTTGGATTACTGTTCTCATCTTCAGCCGATGTAACCTCCGACCTTCTTAATATATACGTTGTTGAAGTCAGGAATCTGCACAAAATTTGGGACAGAATCTTTTATTTAATCCACGAGGATAGCATGGTCTCATTCGATCAGCCATGACCGAGTTAATTGTATAAAGTACTTGGTAAAATTCAGTAGTAAGTGACACTCTTTTGGAGGTTGAAGGTTCAATCCTCAGTGCGGGCGACACTCAAAATACAATTGTAAATTACTTAGGACTTCTAGCCAGTCATGGCCGATGGAACGAGAGCATACTACCTCCATAAGTTCCGTCCAGAATTTCGTGTAGATTCCCCGAATGCAACAGAAAGATTTCAGAGTTCGACAAGATAAACCTGAAGAAGGTCAGGGGGTTACATTGACTAAAACGTTCTGAAAATAACACTCAAGACGAGAACAGTAGCCCGAAGAATTAAAATACATATAAATTTAAATTCAATAAAAATCGGATTTTAAGGGAGTTATTTTCATATGAACATATAAGAGCATAACTCCCTTAAAATGACTCCAAACATCTGGATCCGCCAACAAACAAGAGTTGTTGATATCAATACTGCCATCAAAACATCCAAACAAAGATGGGCAGGGCATGTAGCCAGACACCATGACAGCAGATAGTTCATCAGGACAACGGAATGGACATCTCGTGAACATAAGAGACCAAAGGGAATACCAAGAACGAGATGAAGGGACGACCTAATACAGCACATGGGTCCCACATGGCAGCAAATAGCTCGGGACAGAGTTAGATGGCTAAAGTCTAGAGAAGGGTCCCTCATAGAGTGATTAAACCCTTGTTGATGTTGATTGATGCCTTCACAGCCAATTTAAGGGTGTTTTAGAGATTTGGAAACACTTTTGTTGTCAATATGTGAATTGAAATAATTTCCTTGTTTTTTTGTTTTTTTTAAAGTGAGATTTGCATATTTCCTGTAATAGAAGAAATTACTTGTGAAGCGATGGCACATCTGTCTGGCATGTTCAGTGCGGTTATTACAGGTAAAAAAAAAACCCAAAAAAGAAAAGAAAAAATGGCTGCCCTAACGCAATGTTTCAAAAACTTGCGATATCGAACTCTTACGTGCATATGGAAAGAAGGAAAATGAATATGAAAAAGCAAAAGCAAAAATAATAAAGTCAAGCGTTCCATTTGATGATGAAGAAACCCCATTAAAAAAAAAACAAAAACAAAAAAAAAACAGACAATAGAGGTTATTCAGCACGTATATCGAAGGCAAAAAAAATATGTATTTTTATGAAAATATTTAATAGTAAGTTTTTATTTTCTGAAAATATGAGGATTCATTTGTGTATAAGATTCAGATTTTGGTCCCCCCCCCCCCGATAAAAGGAGGGTGGACCTGTAAATTCACCCTTGTCCGTTCGTCTGTCTGTACTTTTCTCAATAACTACGCCTTGGAATTTTGATACAAACTAATTTATTACAGTCTGACTTTGCCATTACATTACCCGAAAGTAGTTCCTTTAATCTCCTGGTTGCCTTATAGAGGTACAGGATACTTTCAGGCGTAAGTAGTTTTCTAGCACGGTAGAGAGAGCCCATCTTCTTCACAGCAGCCTTGCCAATGCTCTCAATGTATCTATTCCAGTTCATGTTCCCTGAAAACGTCACAGGGAACATGAACTGGAATAGATACATTGAGAGCATTGGCAAGGCTGCTGTGAAGAAGATGGGCTCTCTCTACTGGGCTAGAAAACTATTTACGCCTGAAAGTATCCTGTACCTCTATAAGGCAACCATTCACCCATGTATGGAGTACTGTTGTCACATTTGGGCTGGTACATCTGCTACTAGTCTCTCACTCCTGGACAGGGTTCACTGTGCCTTTTGTGGCGTGAAAATTGAATTAAAAAAACACAAGACCAAAAATGGAGCAGACATGTTTCCGATTGGTCAGATATTGAAACTCCACATAAGTGTAATTCGTCCTTTGTGTTGTAAAGGTATTTATGTGTATTATAGTTCCGTCATAAACTGCATTTAAATGTACATACACACACATTCAAATGTACATACACACACATTCAAATGTACATACACACACATTCAAATGTACATACACACATTTAAATGTACATATACCCAAAGAATTCTAGATTTGACGATCACAACGCTAGATGGCCATAGACGAACACACATATATACACTCACAATCAGAAAACTAAACGATAATAGAAACTCATAAATGTGCTTATTTACTTGCCTCCCCACGAGGGCAGAGCTAGACACAAGGTCGGTTTTTAATGTGGGCAAAATCCAGCTCCCCAAACAGGGGCACTCTGGATAGGAACAACAATTAAAATTGTCTCAGTCGTGAAGGATTTCTTCTCCGCTGACCGAGGACAAAAAAGGTGAAGTGTAGCATCAGAACAGATACTACGCTGCGATCTTATGTATAAAGTTCATTGCATGAAATTTACAAACTAACTTATAACACAAAAAATGAAAAATAACATACAAGAAACTAATAGGACCATAAGAAATTTAGGAGAGGGGGGATGGGTGCAGGGTTTTTCTAAAAGGTCTATAGAACGTTGAAGAAATTCCCCAAGCGTACAGTGATCTTGGCCTGAAGGCCAAGAAAACTCAAATGTATACACGATTCACCTCCCCCCCCATATCATACAGATGCCCACAACATTACACTCAGACCATGTTGGTTGATGATGTCCCACATCATGTGAAAGATGTCCACCCACATTGCACTTCTTCCGCCTCAGAGGACGACGATGAAAAATACCTGTGGTCGAGACGAAAAGCAAGTTGCATGCCAGGGAAGATGGATATGGAGATACGAGGGTGAGAAAATGCTGGCTAGAGCCAGCGTGAAGTGTTGAGTACAGAGACTCTTTAAAAGTATACAACAGATTAGATAAACTTGGTAGATGATAGCAATGGTGATGAGGAAAATGAAAACAAAAATTCCCCTAATCTTACACAGAAGCATCCATAATAGAAGAAAATACTTACCAAAGTGGCAGCGCACCTGTCTGGCGTAACAAGTTTGAATATCTCGGGAAAAAAAATTGCTGCTCCCCCCCCCCCCCATTGCAATGTTTTAAAATTTCGCAATATTGAACCTTGATAGGTGGGCGAGACTTGGTGTGCTCTAAGCCAATGAGAACGGAAAAAGAGCAAGAGAAAAGTAATGAAATCCAGCGTTGAAAAGACCCCATATTGATACACGTACTTACATGCGACGGTGACTAGAGTTATTTTTCATGCGTGTGCTTTACATAAACAAGAAAAGGGAACAATTTTGGTGTTAACAGTTCTGTGTTTTGGTGGGTTAATTTCATGGGAAATAAAATTAAAAAAAAAAAAACAATAAAAAAAAACATCTTTAATTAATTATCATAAATTATTATATTATAAAATGAGTTTGAAAAATGAGGAAAAACAATTGTCTGAATGAAAATACGTTTTTAAAACAATTGATGAACACTTATTAAATAATACATACGCACATACGCACACACACATATATACATATATATATATATATTTAAATATTTTTTGAGGAGTACAAAATTTTATTACGGCTATGTAAAGACCAAATTTAAACTTGTTCGAAAACATTATTTTAGATTGTGAAATTAAAAACTAAAAATGAATGCGTCAGCTGACCGGTTTCGAAGCTCGCTCAACAGAGCTAAAATCAATTACGTTTTAAAAAAGAAAGGGGGGGGGGGCAATGAATCGGAGATGAAAAAGTAGGGGGAAATATATGTATAAAAAAAGGGGGGGATTAATTGATTATTAAATAGGAGAGCACCTTATAAATAATCGTATTTGCGCTTTGAATTTTAGTGCGGACTTTTTTTTCATCCTTAGCAAGTCGCACGCTCTTTATCATC
Organism: Euprymna scolopes; assembly: GCF_053919585.1. Lineage (NCBI taxonomy): Eukaryota > Metazoa > Mollusca > Cephalopoda > Sepiida > Sepiolidae > Euprymna > Euprymna scolopes. Next base: position 81,476,798 of record NC_136514.1, read on the forward strand.
TCAAAATTCTAGAAACTATATATATTAAGACTCTGAGATCTTCTCTTTGTAAACAAAAAGAGAATCTCTTAGGGCTTAATCTAGTTTCTATTTAATAATTAATTCCCTCTTTTTTTTTATACATATATTTCCCCCTACTTTTTCATCTCCGATTTATTGCCCCTCCCCTTTCTTTTTTAAAACGTAATTAAGCTCGATTTTAGCTCTGCTGATCGAGCATCGAAACCGGTCAGGTCAGCTGACGCATTCATTTTTATTTTTTAATTTCACAATCTAAAATAATGTTTTCGAACAAGTTTAAATTTGGTCTTTACATAGCCATAATATATATAATATATTATATATATATATATATATATATATATATATATATATATATATATATTAGTCAGAGTTGTGTTTTCCGTGATTTTCATATCACGTGACGTGCACGTGCGCCGAGCGTATTTTTCCGGCATATATTTGAAAAGAACACTGCAAGTGAACAACACGCAGACTCTGTGCTAACGTTTTTACCATCATGGCGAGGAGGAAAAAATGTACAAAATTCTGAAGATGGCATCTATTGCCAAAATATTAAACTTAAACAAATATTTGTTTATTTTTCATAATATTGCGTTGCAATTTGGCTTATAAACGTATTTCATACGTACTTAATTTTAATATTATATATACACACATATATATATATATATATATATATATGTGTGTATATATATATATAGATAAATATATATAGAGAGAATAAATGACAAAAAGTTATATTCCAAAATTCATGATGTTGACCATCATAAGTCAACTGAATTAAAGGAATAAATTATAAAATTTATTCCTTCAATTCATTGGCTTATACAATTCATGACAGTATCAATAATTTAATTATTATATAATTAAGTGATTGATTTTGCGCTACGAAACAGATCCTGTCATGAATTGTATAAGTCAACTGAATTAAAGGAATAAATTATAAGCTGGTTAACATCATGGATTTTGGAATATAACTTTTTGTCATTTATTCACTATATTGCTCTGTAATTACATTGAGTTTCTTAAATAAGGATTGATATATATTATAAGAAAATATATTTCTACAGAAATAAATAAATATATATATATATATATATATATATTAACCACCTGACGAAGGCCAGAGGAATAGTTGACCGAAAGGTTGTGAAATAACTATGAAGTTGTTGAGGATGTTTAGAGATTTTGTCATCGTTGGTGATACACCATAAAAGTACAGGTGTTAGCCTGCAAGAGTTGATAGCGGACGAACTTATATCATTACTAAGCATCAAAACGTCACCACGACCAAGGAAATCGTGTACAAGACATGCGCAGTTTGATGATGCATGCAAGTGAAATCTTAGGACATTTTTCTTGCATAAAAAGAAAAAAAAAAAGAAATATCAGTATTCCTCCAATTCTGAATTTTTAAGATGAGTAATTGTCTGTATTTTTTTGAGATGAGGTGTTTTCATTTATTGAGATTGTCGGACTTACTTCCTCATCTTGGTTGTTATAGTCACAACGTTTCGGCCGTTTTGCCCTCCGGCCTTCATCAGGTGAACAGAGAATCAGCAACTATGTTCCAGAGCCTAGCTGGAGTCCGAACACGGTACGCCCGTAATAACAATAAAGGGTTGGGTTTGAGACTCCTAACAAACGGTTCCCCAGTTCGATACAAAAAAAAAAAAAAAAAAAAAAAAAAAAACACCTGATGAAGGCCGGAGAGCAAAACGGCCGAAATGTTGTGACTATAACAACCAAGATGAGGAAGTCAGTCCGACAATCTCAATAAATTTTGAGATGTGGTATGAATGTTTGTATTATTTTGATTTTTCGGACAATTATTGTTATCTTGGGTGCTATTGGCACATCGTTTCAGTCGGATCGTCGAGCGTGGTCGGCTTCAATTCGAGATGTGACTAACGCAATGGGTGGAGCCGACTCAGCCGATCATCGGTGATAGCCGAAATAAGTATAAGTAATGTTTCAGTCGTTGAAACCTACGCTCTTCATTGAGTGTTAAATCCATTTTTTTTTTCAACTAAGGAAAAGAGGTTAGCTCTGTATAGTAAGAAATCGGACCGTGGGTTTGAGGGTGTGAAAAGTTGAAGATTGATCTTTTTTATAATTTACGAACACACCCTCACACCCACGGTCCGATTTTTTACAATACAGAGTTAACCCCTTTTCTTTAGTTGAAAAAAAAAAAAAAAAAAAAAAAAAACGTATTTCACATCCAATGAAGGTCGTAGGTTTCAGCAACCGAAACGTTGCGTCATTAACACTCATGATGAGAATAATTGAACAATCCAAACAAAACAAACATTCATATCTATTCGTATTATTTGAATTCTTTGAACTACTGTTCTTATTTTGACCGTCATTTTCATAGCGTTTTGGTCGATGTAACCTTCGACCTTCTTCAGGTTTGAACAAAATTTCAAATTGAACCAATTATTTGCTACACGAGTAGCATGCTCTCATTCTGTCAGCCATGACTGGATAGAAGTCTTAAGTAATTCGCAATTGTATTTTTCGGTCGCCCACAATGAGAATTGAACCTTCAACCTTTAGGATAAGGTCATTTTTACAACAGATTTTTATAAGTACTCTAACCACTGCACCATAGGCCCTACCATCCAAATTCCCAAGTTCAACAGAAACATTTCCAGTTCGACAAGATGCACCAGAAGAAGGTCACAGGTTACATCGACCGAAACGTTGTGCAAATAACATTCAAGATGAGAACAGTAGTTGAAAGAATCCAAATAATACGAATAACCAATCCTCATCTCAAAAATTCAGAAACTCATTTCTATATTATTTTTATTATATTTTTTATTATTATTTATTATTTTTTATTATTTTTTATTATGATTATTTATTATTTTTTGTTATTTTTTATTATGATTATTTATTATTTTTTGTTATTTTTTATTATGATTATTATTTTTTGTTATTTTTTATTATGATTATTTTTTTTGTTATTTTTTATTATATTTATTACTTTTTGTTATTTTTTATTATATTTATTATTTTTTATTATTTTGTTATTTTTTATTATGATTATTATTTTTTGTTATTTTTATTATATTTATTACTTTTTGTTATTTTTTATTATATTTATTACTTTTTGTTATTTTATTATATTTATTATTTTTTGTTATTTTGTTATATTTATTATTTTTTGTTATTTTGTTATTTTTTATTATATTTATTATTTTTTATTATTTTGTTATTTTTTATTATGATTATTTATTATTTTTTGTTATTTTTTATTATATTTATTATTTTTTGTTATGATTATTTATTATTTTTTGTTATTTTTTATTATATTTATTATTTTTTGTTATTTTTTATTATATTTATTATTTTTTGTTATTTTTTATTATATTTATTATTTTTTATTATTTTTTATTATTTTTTGTTATTTTTTATTATTTTATTATTATTTATTATTATTATTTTTTATTATTTTTTGTTATTTTATTATTATTTATTATTTTTATTATTTTTTATTATTTTTTGTTATTTTTTATTATCATTTATTATTTTTATTATTTTATTATTATTTATTATGATTATTTTTGTTGTATTTATTTTTTTACTATTATTTATTATTTTTTGTTATTTTTTTATTATATTTATTATTTTGTTATTTTTTATTATATTTATTATTTTGTTATTTTTTATTATATTTATTATTTTGTTATTTTTTATTATATTTATTATTTTTTATTATTTTTTGTTAACAGTAGGACCCCGGGATACGGCATTAAAAATTAGTAACAAAATACGATGCTGCTATAATACATATGTATATAATTAAATAACATTACAAATAACACCGTACGGCGGGGGAAATACCGTAACCAGAGGCAGGAAAAACATCGTATTCCACATCGTAACCTGAAAAAAAAAAAAGTATCCTAGGGCCGCCGTATCCCGGGGTTCCACTGTATTGTAATTATTTTTTGTTATTGTCATTGTCAGTATTATAATTATTATTTGCTTATTATAATAATTATAGTTATTATAATATTAATTTTTATTGTGTACATACTTAATCTGCTTTTTTTGTTGCTTTTTTTACATTGATTCACTACTTATCAAGGCCCGAAAGCCACTTGAGGATAAAGGTTAACGCGTGTACAGTAGTCACTGAGACAACAGCATATTAATAGTGGTGGAAATGGAGAAGAAATTAATTATTGGGGAGGGGCTCAACAAGAACTTGTTTACGATGGACTTGAAGACGACCACATTGTAGTTAGCAAGAAAGCAGGCCAGCAGACTACAGTTCCACAGGCGAGCAGTTCTAGGAAAGAAACTATGTTCATGGAATTTGCATTTAGTTTTGGCATAGATAGAGAGTGGGATAAACCGTTGATAGTTGATGTAGCTTGATGAGTGTTTTTTGTGAAAGTTTGGCAAAGTGGGGGGGGACCATAGATTGAAGCTCAGACGAGTACTTGCCATGAAAATAACGCTGAAGCAGAGACAGGCTCGCAGCGTCACTTTTTTGGGAGGTTGCAAGAAATACAAAAGGACATCACTTATTAAGTTTCAAAATTGATTTTGAACTTTGAGCTGTTTCCGGCTCAGATGTGGCAACAGTATTCTATTTTAAGACGTATCTGGTTCTTATACAGGTAGAGAATTGCGTCGTGAGTTAGATACTTTCTGGAGCATAAAATGACAACCATTTTTCCGGCAGCATTGGCAACAGATTTGATGTCTGTCTTCCAATTTTTCATATTACTTCTCTATTATTTTTTATGATGCTTATTGCAATTATGTTTATTATTATTGTAATTATTCTAATTGTAATCGTCACTATAATAAATATTGTTTCCTTCTTATAATTATTTTTTTCTTCGTTTATTAAACCATGCTCATAAAGCACTTAGCAATAGACAGAGGCTACTAAGCTAATTAGGGAATGCATAAAACTTAGGAATATCATGATAGTTAGCCAATACAGAACTCTGAAAATGTGACAGTGATAAATGTTCATTCACACAATTCTGAAGCAGCACATTATAATAATTAATTTAATAATATTTATAGTCATAATAAATATTATTTTCATTACGTACACTCTTAATCTGCTTCTACATTTCATTCTTTCATATTGAAACAGATGAGGTAGGAGGTAATACTCCCTTACAGAAAAAAGGGCTCTCTTTTCTACCAATACAAACGATAGTTATGTTATTAATTCTTTCGTAACAACAATAATGATAAGCTTATGGATTCTCGTGTTAAGGATGAACAGCATATATATATATATATATATATATATATATATAATACGCATCAAGTGCGCTTGAAAGCCAAATCACAACGTAATATTAGGAAAATAAACAAATATTTTACTTGTTTGAAATTGTTTGTGATAAATTTCAAACAAAATATTTTTTATTTTCCTAATATTACGCTGTGATTTGGCTTTCAAGCGCACTTGATGCGTATTTTATTTTATTCAAATTAAAACAACGTTTCTATATGAATTCTCATTCTTTGATATCTATCTATAAATATAAAAGCGAATATGTATGTATGTGTGTTCGCTTTTTCTGTATGTCTACAAAAGGCTTTTTTCAGAGAAGCGGTCGCTCGCTTCACAACTTTTTAAAACTTTTTATATCGCATATAAATCGTAATATCTCACAGTTAACAACACAGCTTGCCTGTCTATTTAATTTGCTCGATTTCGGGAAACTAAATATTCAACATTTGTCGCTCGCCGCATGTGGGTTAGTCTTTTTCCTATAACGTCTCGGGGGAAAAAAAAAGCATTCAGCAGTAAATGAAATACTATCCCGCAGTCAAAATTGACCTCATTAACTCATTAAAACGGGCACCTGCCAAATCCAGGTAATTAAATAAATTCAAACGTATTTCCGTTAGCATCTCGCGGTGGGGCACTTTTTTTTTTTTTTCACACTTTAATTTACAACTTTGCCTCAAGGGTTCGGGTTCGATCCTCATATTACCTTTTTTTTAACCCCCACCCCCGGAGTTTCCACACACACCTCCAAACACCCGGGCAATGCCGGGTACCCCTCGCTAGTATATATATATATATATATATATATATATATATATATATATATATATATAAACTAACATAGAATGGAAACAGTATAGCTGAAGACTTAGTTGACTAGTCGGTATTAAAAAATAATTTAAATTAAATAAAGAAATTTAATTTAAGAAATTAATGAATAGTATTAGTAAAGTATATTAAGTGAACATAGGTAATTAGTGATAACGTTGTATGATAATTCGATTCGAAGTTTTTTAAATAGGGATACGAAAATAGGTAAATATATAAATCTTTAAAAAAACTTTTGAAGGATGAGATGCAGGTAAAATTTTTCCCCATGTTTTTCCACATAAGGAAAATGTTTTCCATACTGTTCATTGTTAAAGTGTTTTTTATTCAATAAGTCTGACGAAAGGCTGTTCTTGTGAAAACTTTCAAACGACATAATGTTTGAATTTGTCCGAATAGTTTTGAAACAATTGTAACTAATGATGAAATACACTGTTTGTTGCTATCAATCCGTTCCTTGAGGTCTTAGTTTTTGTTAAAACAATATATGAATGATCAATTATGAAATCTGATAGTTTTGTAGCTTACAGTTTAAGTCATCTCATTTTTACTTAAAACTTATTGGTATATGAACGATTACTGAATTTTCAATTGTATAAACCCTGTAAAATTCGGAATACTATAAATAAGACATATATATATATATATATATATATATATATATATATATATATATGTGTGTGTAGACACGTATGTATCGATATAAGTATGTGTGTGTATAATAATTAAATTCTGTAAATTAAAGTTTACAACAATTTATTTTTAGACAAGGAATACAAAGGACTAAAATAATTTCCTTATTCCATGGAGTTTCAATGAATGTCTCATATCTTCAGAGGAAACGTATTTAGCAAAATGATATTCATTACGAAGTCTATAAATTTGCTACATAGCACATAAATTGAATGGTAAAATTTTGAGGAAAATCATACATGAATGAAATCTGCTCTATCTTGAATATTGAGCTTTTTATCTGGTTGGAATTGTCATATAAATATTAATATATGTTATAAAAATATATGTGGCAATTAAGCTACACAGAATATTCTGTGTTTAATTCTTGTGAGAATTCGTCAGGCTTATGCATTATCACGAGAATTGTCACGAATGATTATATATATATATATATATATATATATATATATATATTATTCTTTATGTAAATACAGTAATATCTTGCTACAATGTGCAGAGAATTGTCACGAATGATTATATATATATATATATATATATATATATATATTATTCTTTATGTAAATACAGTAATATCTTGCTACAATGTGCAGACCGTTTCTATCATAATTTATCTCATCAGGCAAGAAAATTTAAAAAATTAAAAAAGGTTCAAGACCATTTTCAATTTTAGAGGAGAGAAAATATACTTTGCCATTTACATACATTTTAAATAAGGAATAATAAAAATATAATTTGCTCTCTTTGATTGAGCACTATCAACGACCCTTGTTGAAATTCAATTATTCTTAATTTTTGGATATCTTTCAACCTGTGTTTATGTTTTATGGAACCATTATGTCAGAGTTTTCGAGAATAGCTCGCTTTACTTTAAAATCAATAGATTTTATACCACCAGTTTCTAGTTTAGCAATAAGGATGATAAAACAAGGTGGGGATAAAACGAAAATATTTAAACAGTTAAACAAAGCATTTGTTCGTTATCCTGATGCTTTTGAATCGTTTAAGATTAACCAGAATATATTAATAAAGGAAATCCAAAACTATATTAGTAATGTATAAAATGTATTTATAATTACATAAAAAAAATGTATATATGTATAAATATTTTTAACCTTTATATATTTAATTTTAAATAGATATGAATATAAATATACAAAATACTAATCATAATGGGGGTGATAAGTAGTTAAATGAATTAATCCTAATCTTATAAATACAAGACTGGTAAATTAAAAAAAATATATCCTTTTTGAATTTGGAAACTGATGAATCACACAGGTAAGAAATTCATTTTTATAGCATGAAAAGGTTAGATAATGCAATTAAGAATAGGAAATTAGATCAAATATTTGTAACCTGTCTTCTTCCTAAGATTAATGGGAGGTGGTGTTTGATCAACATTGCTGGGGAGCCATGATTTAATATACTGTTTTGTTTTTAAATCCCCGAAAAAGTGTTTCATGGTAAACAACTGATGATCCCTTGAAAAATAAATTATTGGTATTATAGTAAATTCGAAAGCGAGTTGATGCAGTGATTGCAGGTGATTAAATGACTTGCTGACTAGATGGTTTTCTAATGAATGATAAAAAATATTTTTTTTTTTTATATAGTTTTAAAAGGTTAAAAACTTCAAAGACTATATATATGATGTATGTACATATAAATATATATATGTATATAAATACAATGATGACAACCTTCTGTCTAATAAGACAATGACATTCTACATCTAGTCTGGTGCACCGCAGCATCTGTTGTAGCTATACAGTTCGAAGCTGGAGTTGGTTCTCCAGATGCAGGCCTGGGCAGGTGATAAGGAGACGTAGGTTTGCCCAGTTATCAGGGTCCCCCTTTCGGTGTTGTAGACAAAGTCCAACAGAAAGGCATGCCAATAAGGTTGGAGCCAGCATGGCTGTAGAAGTTGCCAGAAAGGTGTTGCAGTCCTTCGCCATTTGCATATCAGAACTCCAAACCGGATTTTTTGTCAGGGGTTTACTCTTTCAGCGTTTGCCTTTCACAAGACATCTACAAAGCAGTGGAGGATTTTATTTTCGTTAAAATTGGAAATATATTCAAATGTTCACTGTTACGGAATTCGCGTTTCTTTCGCCCGGCTTTTTTTTTTTTAAGAATCGTTTAAGGATTTCAATTTTATTTTGATACAACCATAATTACAATGAGGTCTGGGGTTAGTCCGAGGTAAAAGCGTTAAAAAAATCAAGCAATGAACTAAGAATAAAAATCGAAAGAACAGATCATGAAATTCAGACTTACCGAATTTTTCGAGCCCGGATACAATTCTGGATTGTCTTCACAGATGTCAGCGTCTTTTGGAATTGTCTCTGTTTGAGGAAAGCACGGACATATTTTTGAATAAGCAAGCTCGCCTTTTCCTGCACCTTTTTGGCGGCCTTGTCAAGTCGGCGCTCAAAATTCTCTCTGAGAAACACCTAGAAGGTAAAAGAAATTTGTTTTTCATGAAACATTTTATAACTCAAAGCTACTAGCTCACATACACATATCTAACTATCTGTCACGGTCTCTATATCTATACATATAAAAGCGACATTGTCTGCCTGTCTGTGTGAGGAACGGTCTCTATGAAACTACTCTCTCAATTTTTGGTTTACAGATTTGAAACTTGATATATAGAGGATATGGGCCTGTGGAATAAATTTGATTTGGCTTTTAGCCGATAAAAATAGCTGCGAAGGGGTCAAAAGTGTAAAAATTGAAACTTGGCAAGTGTAAATCTACCGGAAGTGCTTATCTACGCATGCGCAAAAATACATTTATATGCTAATGTCGGTTAATTTTTAGAGTTTTGAGATCCTTTTGTTGTTAGGTCAGAGGATAACGAATGAAGTTTGATTCTAGTTAAAAAAATTTTGAAATCACTACTATATATTGGGTACAATATAATAATCAATGGAGTATAATCTCTCTCTCTCTCTCTCTCTAAATATAATTATAGATATGGGATCTGCAGAAATTATATCATTTACAAGCGTATTTTATGATCGGGCAACGTTGGGCGGTCTGCTAGTATATATAAGAAATTAAAATTAAGAAAAGTAAAATTTGCAATATTTTAGTTCATGAAATATTCAAATAAAGAATATTAAAAAATTGCAAGTTAAAGAATTTCTACCATCTGTGGAAAGAAAAAAAAATTAAAGGAAGTAGAAAAAAAATGTTCAAAGACTTGAAAAAAATTTTCAAAAAAAAGTTCAAACTTTAGTAGAAAAACAATGTTAAAGATTTTTATAAATATTTCAAAAAAGAAAGGCGATAATTTTAATACGTTTCTTTCATGTTTTTTTCTTTTTTTTTTCTATTTTTTCGCCAGTGATTAAACTACTTTCCTTCCATTACAATTACTCGAATGCTTTTTATATATAATCTATCCTGGGTTACGCTGGCATGTTGAAAATTGTGATTTTGCTGTGAAGGTTGGTACAAAAAGAGTTCTAGGGTTAAGGCCGACGTATGTCAAACTCTGAAGTTGAGGTCGACGATAGCACCTGAAATAGGTCATTTGGTTGGTTGTTGGTTATTTTTGTTTTGCGGTATATCAACCCTTTCCGGGTTATTTAATGCCAAATCCAAAGATTTGGAAGAAAAATTTTTTTAATAGAATATATTTGTTGTTTTCACGTTGGTTTCTATTCAACCCATAGTTGGGACCCTAACAGGTACTACCACTCCGGGTCAGAGTGGACCTGGGAGCAATGGTAATTAAAGGGTGGCTCCACACTCCCCAAAGCCCACAAGCTTGGGCCTCACCACTGGATATAGTTTAAGGTCATATCCAGGACCCCATTGAGGGACTTTTACCCTCTGCAGGAGGGGGGCAGTCGGCATATTCTAATGCCCCACCGACAGGGCCTAGGTCATTTGGTTTGTGTGAAAGAGAACGTGGACAAAAAGAAAGAAAGACAGAGGGAGAGCATGAAATAAAGAAAGGAAGATATCTTTTCTCTTACATGCAAGTCAGTCTGGTTTCCGATTTTGGACAGAGCAAACATGTTGAGATTGGCATAAACATGCATCGGAAAAAGAAACGCAAAAAAGAGTCGGTCGGCCAAGAACTAGAGAAATAAATGAAGCATTAATTAAAGGAAGCCTCCGAATTTTTATTTTGTGTATGCAGTTTCCTTTTGCAGCTACGATCGACGAAGCCAAAAGGCAAAAAAAAAGGTATGTCAACCTATGGTTATACACACATATAAGACATTATGAAACGGCCATATATATACACACACTAGACGTATCACAATTACATACATAGATACAGATAAAGAGACACAGGTAATGAGATATACACGCAACAGACTCCCCCCCCCCCCCGAAATCTTACACTTCGCTTTGGAAAAAAAAATGTGTTAGTCTAGAAGAATTTTTCATTAACTTACTGAGGACCAAACTTATAGTACTTATACCTCCTTGACGTAAATAACCCCGGCTAACTCGACAAGCAGCAAAATCCCACCCCTTCACTCCAGAGGTTCCTGGATGCTGGAAAGCTTTCTGCTCTTAATAGTTTTTTTTTTTTTTTTTTCTTTCGAACTGATAGACTTTGGAATGTCCTACCTGCTTCAAGCTTCCCTGACTGTACTGATATGCAGAAGTTTAAATGTAATGTAAACAAATATCTTGCCTCCCAACTCTGTAAACATGGGCCTACATAGTAGCCCCTTGCGTACTATTGGCAATATGTCCTGTTTGGTGTTAATAAGAGTGAAAAAAAAAGATACATTTTGGGCTCGTGTATCTACTACTAGTCTCTGCCAATTAGACAGGGTTCAATAAAGAGTCTTCAATCTAATAGGTTCTGCACTAACCCCTGTCCATTCACCGTAATTTTGCATCCCTGTTGTACAAGCATTTTAATGGACTTCATTGGATGCTCTTTGTTACTCGTTTAGTACTTAAGCTTCCTACCAGGTATAAGCAGGTCTAATTAATAATTTCACCTATAGATGAACCGGTAAGAGAGCATGGATACGCGTATGGCAGCTGTGTTCAAATAACCGAGTAGTGTGCAAGATGACATCGTGGTAAGGAAAAATAGAAAAAGATTATAAAAAGAATGTGAGCGCAGATCTTCATCACGTTAGAGACACGTTGGTGACGTCATAGCTAAGACGCGAAGTCACACATGGTTGGAGAAAGAAGGAAGACCAGGGAAAATCACTTTTAATAATTACACCTGTAAGAGCAAGGAATTTGACAGATACATTGTAAGTCGACCTGGATGAGTTGTACAGGGTGGCCGAAAAGTCCCAGGACACTATTTTTAATATTTTAATGCTGTTAAATATGATTGATTTTAATATTTTTGCTAGCGTATCAAGGAATTCTCTAAAAAAAAATGGCACAAAGAACCTGGAGGCGAATGAAATTGTGCAAGAACAACGAGGGCCAACATACTGATCCCCTAGACCACTAAATTACTCTAGTTGTTTTCTGCTTTGTTTCTAATAAAGTTCTCTTTTTTTGTTGAATATATATGTTTTCTGTGTGTTTCATTAAAAAATAATGTGTTTTATTAAAAATACATGTATAGTGTCCTGGGACTTTTCGGCCACCCTGTAGTAGTAACACTAATATAGCTATTGGTTTATTATTGTATGAAATACATTTTTCTCAAGGGACGTTGGTACTTATAGACAATCTTTTATGTTCTCTGCTGTTTATAGGGGGGGGGGGGAAAGAGAAACTTCATTCATGGTGGCGTTAATGAATGCAATTTTGCTTTAGGACAAATGTTATGGCTGGATTTCATTTTTCAGGTCACACCTTCCGATTTATCTTGTGTTCACACTCTCGCACACGCCTATGAGGGATAGGTTAAGGCTTGGGGAGGGTCGAGGGTCATTCCAATATGTATTGTGCGTTATTACCAGTTCCACCTGAATGCTTATCCCTCAGGTATGCACACGCGGATCCACCCAGGTGGGATTGAATCTCAGAACATACTAACGCGTGATGTTTAATGAGTTGAGGCTCATGACCAGTACGTTAAACATCCCCCGATCCCACCATTATTCATACCTCTACCCACTTACGTATATTCACCTCTGTGTGCATTATTGTACAATTTGGATCCAAGGTGTTTATTTCGGATGAGTGTGTTTACATTACAATTTTGTGGTAGGCTAATGATCACCAAGAATAAAGTAGGACGCGTGGGTGTGTGTGTGTATATTATATATATATATATATATATATATATATATATATATATATACACACACTAGCAAAAGTACCCGTCGTTGACTGGGTTCAAAAACAGCCTACAGATAATGGACTCTGATTTATGAAAGTATGATAGGTTATGAAAAGCAAGGGTTGTAAATTTGGGTTGAATTTGGGGTATCAAAACCAAAGCAAAATATGATGAAAGTAAAAATAAAATAGATAAACCCCATAATTTATTATACCATACCTGTTCACATTGAAACACTTATCACAATATTCTGTGGATATATATTAAAAAAACCTTGTTAAACTTTGTGACATATTTCCATTCTATGGAGGTTAGGTGCGAACGAACACCCCATAATTTTATTATACCATATTTCTTCAAACTGAAACATAATTATCAAAGTATACTTACGCAGATAGATTTGGAAAGTCTTTATTAAAGTTTATGCCTATTTCCATTCTATGGAGGCCAGGTGCGAACGCAGACCCCACAATTTTATTATACCATCCCTATTTAAGTTAAAACGTACTTATCAAAGTATTCTTATGTACATCTATATCAAAAACCCTTGTAAACTTTTTTTTTTTGTAAATTTTTATTTCCATACTTTGTGGACCAGGCGCGAACGCAGACCTCACAATTTTAATGAACTACCGTTCTGCCAGATCAAACATATCCATTCCTGTGTCTCGATACATCTTCTATCATTATATGTAATCAGTTTAAAATAGTCAACCATATAGGAGCGATTCGTGACCAGACAGACACACACACACAGCTTTATATTAATAGATATATGTGTGTATGTGTACTGCTTTTTGGGAAAGAATTCCAACAAATTGCTCGATCACAAAGAAAAACCTTTTCAATATAATAGCTTACTATTTAAAATTTAAAATTGTACAGAAGGCCAGAAAAACATTGGTACCGTCGGTTTCAAGCCTAACATAAGGGGGAATCAGTTAATGGTAAATTGTAAATAATGTTAGGCTCTCGTCAGCCATGTTGTTTTCTGTGCGTTCATAAAAAATAATGACATAATCCTGCACTGTTCTTATAAAGAGATTCACTTTTGACAGCCGTTTCTCCAAACAATCAAAATTTTACACGCATATCTTAAATCTTCTAGAACAAATGCCGATATAAACGGATCAGATTAATTACCTACAGATGAGTGAATGAATTAATTGACAGTACTTGTAAAGAATGGTAGAGGAAACCTATGGATTCTACGTACAACCAAACTTTCTTTCATTCAATCATCTGATCTGTTTATATCGACATTTGTTCCAGAAGATTTAAGATATGCATGTAAAACATTGATTGTTTTGAAAAAATGGAGAAACGGCTGTCAAAAGCGGGTTTCTTTATTAGAACAGTACAGTGATATGTTGTTTTTCTTTTAATGAACGTGGTCATATGCAAAAATCATGAAAAATGTTAATGATTAAATTTTCATTATATATATATATATATATATATATATATATATATATATATATATATATATATATATACTAGCAAATGTACCCGTCGTTGACTGGGTTCAAAAACAGCCTCTGATTTATGATAGGTTATGAAAAGGAAGGGTTGTAAAGAGATAGCTTTGAATTTGGGGTTATCAAAACCAAAGTAAAATATGATGAAAATAAAAATAAAATAGATAAACCCCATAATTTATTATACCATACCTGTTCACACTGAAACACTTATCACAATATTCTGTGGATATATATTAAAAACCTTGTTAAACTTTGTGACATTTCCATTCTATGGAGGTCAGGTGCGAACGAACACCCCATAATTTTATCATACCATATTTCTTCAAACTGAAACATAATTATCAAAGTATACTTACGCAGATAGATATGAAAAGTCTTTATTAAAGTTTGTGCCTATTTTCATTCTATGGAGGCCAGGCGCGAACACAGACCCCACAATTTTATTATACCATCCCTATTTAAGTTAAAACATACTTATCAAAGTATTCTTATGTACATCTATATCAAAAACCCTTGTAAACGTTTTTTTTTGTTTTTTTTTTTTAATTTTTTAATTTTTTATTTCCATACTTTGTGGACCAGGCGCGAATGCAGACCCTCACAATTTTAATGAACCACCGTTCTGCCAGATCAAACATACCCATCCCTGTATCTCGATACATCTATCATTATATGTGATCAGTTTTTTGTAATAGTCAACCATATAGGAGCCTATTCGTGACCAGACACACAGAGACGTTCAGCTTTATATTATAATATATATATATATATAAGTGTTGGGATGATTAATCGGAATCGGGAATCGAAAAAATCGGAACTTTTGAGGGTATCGGAATCGGAAAGTGCTTGTCTATTTTTTGATGCCAAAAAACGATTCGTTTAATTCTCGCTTTTATTTGATTTTATTTACAACAAAATCGTCCACTGTAATAATAATAAAATACATATTTAATGATTTTAATGCTCGTTTAATTAATTTAATGATTTTAATTAATTTTCGTTTAATTAATTTAATGATTTTAATGCCCGCTATCACATGTGGAGCGCCAATTGTCTCTATCCGTTGCCAAAGTCTCCAAAAGATTGAAGGGGATATTGCAGCACTTGAGGGTGAGCTTGACGCAGTCTATGTAGCGTTTCGTCACCCGTGAGTAAGTTGACCGAAGAGAACTTTTCGAGGTAATCTGTTTGAATGTATCCTGATGACGTGACCCAACCATCGAAACTGACGACAGATAAGGAGTGACCCTAGAGGGGCAATTTCAGCATATTAGTGGTCATGGAATTTTAACGATCCTATGCTCCCCCATCCCCATCAGATGCACACTCTCCAGCCAACCATTCACAAAATTCTTCAAAATATATTTGGCCAGAAACTATAACAAAACTTTCTATATAAAATTATGTATCATATTTGTATGTCTATACATTACACTTTTTCTCAGAAACTACTGGGCTACTCTGACTGAAATTTTGAATTAACCTTTCTCATGATAAGGTACAGCGAACTAAGGATTATAGTATTCTTTTGATACACAGGAATTAATAAGGATTAGTCACCACAATTACTCTAGAAATTTTCTTGGGAACTACTGGGCCAATCTGGTTGAAATTTTGTATGGACCTTTATTATGATGAGGTTTAGCGAACTAAATATTATGGTATCCATTTGATGCGCAGTTGGGGATGTTTTTTTTTTTTTTACTTGCATCCACCCCCTAACAAGGCATATCGCCACTTGGACGAAAGGGCTACAATTTGGGATCATGCCAAGGAAAGATTAAAAAGATGTTGGTTTACATTACATTTAAACTTCTGCATATCAGTACAGCCAGGGAAGCAGGTAGCAGGAAGGGAATTCCAAAGTGTAGTTGTTCGAGGGAAGAAACTATTAGAATAGAAAGCTTTCTGGCATTTAGGGACCTCGATAGTGAAAGGGTGAGATTTTGTTGCTAAGCGAGTTTGTCGGAGATATGTACGTCGAGGGGGCATTAATAGCGATTAGTATTTTATGCAAAAAGGAGCACAAATTTAACCATATTCAACCATCAATTTAGCATAAAGCATTCATTCCAAGTCAATGCACCATAACTTTTGCCAGTTTTTAATGGGTGAAAAAGTTAACTATGTCTATAAATTCCTATGTGCTGAATTCACTTATAAATTAATTAACTGATCATTATGAATTTGAAATTTTTATTATAAACTAATTAACTGATCATCATGAATTTGAAATTTTTATTATAAACTAATTAACTGATCATTATGAATTTTAAGGGTAAGGGAATAGTAATGTGAGCTATGTTTAGTTTCTGTTTTATGAAAATTCAGATATCGCTAATAAGTCTTTGGTTCTGCGCAGTTCTAGGAGGTCCACCTTCCATGTTTTACTTTCTCCCTTTGAGAAGGGGTTAGTTTATTGCTAGTCGCCTGAGGCACCCTTACCAGAGAATGCCAAAGAACTGGCCAGGCATTTTTTGCAGGCCAGATTGCTCTTCCTCTAGGGTATTGGCTTCTGAAACCCGACTTTCCAACCCTTATGTTATATCATTTTGCTGCGGAAAATAGCTCAACATCAATTAGTATTTCCGAAATTTCATTTTTTTTTTTATAGAATATTTTAAAGGGTTTTAGGGGATGTGCACAACCTCTCACTCGAAAATACAAAAATTTCAGATTTGCATTAAATTTGATCCATAGGCATTAGACACAAATTAAACAAAATTCCTTGAAAGTTTAGAGATTTTCTAGAATCGAAATTATCTGTTTTATGAAAATTTAGATATCTCTGGTTTTTGTTAAATTAGACAGAAATTAATTAGAAAGTCCAGCTGTTTTTATTTTTTTTTCTCGACTTCAAAGCCAACAGAGTCTCAGCCATTGTTGAGATGATTTGTTCCCTGAGCTATGGCTTAGGATTTGTATAGTTCTAGAAGGTCCACCCTTCCACGTTATGCATCTTGAGAAAGGAGTTAGTTTACAAGTAATTGCCTGAGGCGTCCTTACCAGGGAATGCCAACAGGTCTGACCAGGCTTTTTTTTGCAGGCTTAGAGTAGTACTCTTTCTCTAGGGCGTTGGTTTTTGAAATTCAACTTTCCAACCCTCGTGTCCCATCATCTTGCCATGGGAGAGAGATAAATAAAGCAACATTAATTAATAAGTGTACCCAAAATTTCACGTTTTTTTTTTTGCTTTGTTTTTTTTTTTTGTTTTTTTTAGAATATTTTAAAGTGTTTTTAGGTGAAGGGCATAATATGGGCACAACTGCTCATTTGAAAAGGCAAATATTTCAGATTTACATTAAATTTGATTCATAGTCATTAGATATTAATTAAGAAAGATTCCCTGAATTTCAATTTCTTCTTAAGGCCTCTTAAGCTGGAGCCTTACATTTCAAATGGTTTTAACGGGGGAGGGGAACAATGTTTCTTATTTATAAATTCAAATATTTCAGATTTACATTGAATTTAATCCATGGTCATTAGACATCAATTAAGCAAGATTCCTTGAGTTGTGTAGTCAATGGGGGGGGGGGGGGTCATATCGGAGACACTTAATACAGAAGATGATAACGACATAGTTACATACGGTTTACATCACCACGACGACTGTGACGATTCCAGGGGACTTTATATTATTTATGCAGAGCAGAGATATTTATGCAACAGTTCTTATTAAAACAGAAGAGGGTTACTGTTGTAGCCCCGTGCTAGGGGTCACAAATGAAAGAAACCACAAGTAGTGTAAAGTGTATAAAATATAATATGTATTTATCATAAAGAATACAGGATCCACTAAAGTGGTATGAGAGGAACGTGTTCGTAGCATGCGGTCAAACATGGTATGAATGTCTTCATCTAGACTCTGAAACCAGTGGTATTCATACCACTGGTTGATTCCACTTAGTTCTGAAATAGGGGTGATTTGTACTCCACAACAGTTACATTATTGATGATGGGAACAGGACGGACAGTTCTTTTAAGATGATGATGATAGTTCTTTTAACATCAGAGAAGGGGGATACATTATTGATAATGGCGGATGGGGACACGTAATACTTGAAGAGAGTTATACAAAGTTTGTTTACAAGATGATAGACAAAACAAAGAAATTCCTAAATTGAATTGTATCGTTTTTACCCTATTTTGTTAATCATTATTTCTAAACTCGTATTGTCCATTCTTTTAACTGACATATTTAATATCCAGTTATTTCTAAAAGAATGAATAATCGACTGCATTCCTAAATTAGATATCTACCTCTGACATAAATAATATTTAGTTATTTCCAAGAACAATGACAATCCTTCTACATTCCTAGGATTTCAATATATATTCTTTTTTTAAACTTTTCTTTTTTACTGGGTTCGATTCTAACCTTTTCCAAATATCTTTTTCAACTTATCTAGTTTGCTCTTTTACTTACTGGAGTTTGTCCCTTTTTACATAACACTTGAATTTTAATTTCTTCTTAAGACTCCTTAAGCTTAATCTTTAAATTTGTCACATTTTCTAGAACCCCAAATCATGTATTTTGATTAAAATTAAAATAAAGATAAAAGTGGTGCAAAGCTCTTTGAAAATTTTACTCGCCATGGACATACGGCATAATTGTTTTGACACACAGGTTCTAATTAGGTCACG
This sequence comes from Euprymna scolopes, assembly GCF_053919585.1. Taxonomy (NCBI): domain Eukaryota; kingdom Metazoa; phylum Mollusca; class Cephalopoda; order Sepiida; family Sepiolidae; genus Euprymna; species Euprymna scolopes. Next base: position 81,495,987 of record NC_136514.1, read on the forward strand.
AAAGTTAAGTAACGTGGAGCCTGGCTAGTACTAGATGGGTGACCATTTAGAAATGCTTGGCACTGTGTGCCGTCTTTCCAGAATTAGGATATTCATACGGCTGGGGACCACTTGTGAATTTAATATTCCCTGTAAACTTCCTCCTTTGGAAGAAACAAGCGTAGCTTACCCAGGGATGCCATACGAGGTATTAATGGTTCTGTCCATGGATAGGTATTCATCAAGTAAATTAATGTTGGGAACGCACCCCTATTACTAGGAATAATGAATTAGTCCATGACGTCACTTCTGGGGAAGAGAAACGATTTACGTGGGAGTTACTGTGTCTTGTAATTTATTCAACCACTAACACCCCAACAGTTAATAAATCCTTCAATATCGTCATGATTGCTCCCCCCCCCCCCGAACACAACGGTGTTTTTCTTTTGTCATAGCCTTCAAACATAACTCCTTTAACATTACGCACAATGCTTCAAGCAAACTACAGCATCCTCTTCACTATTATCATATTTTCAAAATATATGTACATTTTATTTTAATATTCTTCCTCCTGGAGATGAGATACACCTCGAAAATTTGAGAACCCAACACCACACTACCATCCTCATGTGACACATTATGTTGGTAAATGTTGGGGACGCACCCCTATTACCGGGAATAATGAACTATTCCATGACGTCACTTCCGGGTACGCGAAGCGGATGGTCGTTCACAACTAGTCCTGCCATGAGCAAAGATATTATTCAATCACCTCTAGACAGAAATATAAACAGACGAGTGGATTAACATTTTTTTTTATTGAAGTTAATCAGCAATAAAGAAAGAATAAAAATAAAAATTTAAAAAAATAAATAAAAAACAACAAAAAAAACAAAAAAACAGACGCAGCAAAAAATAAAGAATAAAAAAATTAAAAAAATTTAAAAAAAAACAAAAAAAAACTAGTTATCGCACATAAATTTATCTAGGATGTTGAATGCTTTTGAATTACGAGGTGCCTTTAATAAGTTTCCAGACTATTTCGTATGAGCACTTTTATTGATAGTACAGGGTAGAACGATAAAATTGTCGCCCTAGAAAAGACAGCATTCCATTTCCGTTTGATAAAGACCGGTTTTCTTTTTTTTTTTTTGTCGCAAACCATCTACTAGTTGATCATCTACTAGTTGGTCATCTACTAGTTGGTCAGTTGTGTACAAATCCCAAGAGTGATAGAAGCCTTCTATCATGTCTGAAAGTAACACAATGTTCAATGATCGAGAACGGAGATGCGCCGCTGTACAACTCATGCTCTCTACCAATCACAGTTATGACAAGTTCAAAGAGACCCAGACTTGGCTTCAGAAGGAGTGTTATGACGTTGTATCCTTCTCTCACTGGCCTCCTTTCTCGCTCGACCTGAACCCGCAGGAGTACTTTGTTTGATCATTCGTCGAGAACATCACCAACATAAACTCCCACAACACCAAAGCTCACATGATCGCCGCCATCCGTCGAGTATTTGCTGATCTCTCGCCAGCGCTTGGGAAAAAACTTTGCGCAAATCGTCTGCATCTTCAGTTCCTCGCAAATAATTGTGTGAACAGTTCCTGCACTGATATTAAACTGTGCACTTACTGTCTCTATAGACACACGACAGTCCTTATCTATGAAATTCTTTATTTGGCCAATCGACTCTGGTGTTCTGACTTCCTTACTTCTCCTCCTCTTACCATGCTTCTTCGAATGTCTTCTACCACTCAAAAACTGATGCTCGATCCATGTAAGACAGTTCTAAAACTGTCTGAAGCATTCCATACGTTCCTGTGGCATTTTTTCCAAGTTTAAAACAGAATTTTATTGCATATCGTTCTTCTAAAGTGTTCTCACATCCAGACTGCAGTTTTGAAATTCACCATCTGTGACAATCAGGCTTTAGTAGGGTGTATTCCAATTCCTGCTGTAGCTGTTTATTTGAACTTGAAATCATAAAAATTGGTCAGTCATCTTATAAGACAATTTTATTTTATTTATTTATTATTTTTTTTTTTGGTTTTGTTTAACGGCATATCAACCCTTTGTGGGTTATTTAATGCAGAATCCAGTTATTTTGGGAATAGCATTCGATGTTGTATCCAGCTATTTTATAAGATTTTCTTTCAATCGTTAGTTTGTAGCTTTTGGTTTGGTTGTTTTATAGTGGATTTTGTCATTTTTTTGTTCTCTGCTTTGCAGAATATGATTAGATTTTGCAATAGGAGGGGAAAAAGGGGTACAGAATTATTGATCAGTGCATTTTAAGTTTGAAAACCAGTCAGTAAGTGGGGGAGATAGAAAGAGAAGGCGAAAATAGGAGGATGGAAAAGTGGGAAAAGGCAGATTGTTTTTGCAGAATATAAGGTTTTTTGGGGTAATATTTTTTGGAAGAGTCCTATTTCTTTGATGCAAGATAAGATTTTCACGGTATTGTTCTTTTCAAAGATTTTTTGAAGATCTATTTCTTTGTAGTGTTTTTTCCTGATTTGTGAAAGATGTATGCATTCAGTTAGTAGATGTTTTACAGTAAGTGGTGCTTGACAGCGAATACATTGGGGTTGAGTTTCTCCTTTTAGGAGGTAAGAATGTGTTAGGTGTGTGTGACCTATTCTAAGTCTTGTTAAAATTACATTTTGTTTTCTGTTTGTTTTTTTGATGTTCATGTTTTGTTAATTTGGGCATAATTCAGAAAAGTTTGTTATTTGGGAAGTTATTCCAATAGAACTGCCACTTATCTTGGATATATATATTGATATATATTGATGTTTCTTTTGATGTCTGTATATGGAATTTTGAAAGTGAGATCGATAGATTGGCTGCCTTTGCTGCTGTGTGGGCTAGTTCATTGCCCTGTATGCCAATGTGGCTGAGGACCCAACAGTATGATTTCGTTTTTTAGTTGCTGAAAATTTGTGAGTAGGTTTGAAATTAGGGGGTTATTTACTTTTTTTATTTTTAACCGCTCTGATGACAGATTGATAATCGGAGATGATGAAGTTTGCAGTTTTATTTTCTTTGATTAGCTCTAGAGCTAGATTTATAGCAGTAATTTCTGCAGTGAAAATTGAGCAGCTTTTTGGGCGGCATTTTGTTATTTTTGTTGATTATGGCTGCACTGGTTGATGTGTTGTTTTCTTTGGACACATCTGTATAAATACAGATGTGTCCAGGGTATTTTTCTGTGATTTCTCTAAATTTTTCTTTGAAGTTTATAGGATGAGTTGTTTTTTTGTTTTTTTTGTAATTACAGAGGCTTAAGTCTATTATCGGTACTATAATGTTCCAAAGAGGTATTTTAGGAGTAAATGCTTTCTGAATTTGTGTTATCGGGATCTCTGCTTCTTCAATAATAGGTTCCATTCTGAGGCCAAATGTTTTAATGGCTTTTTTTTTGGTTTTTAAATAAATGTTTATATTTGGGATAAAAAGTGCAGTCGTGCGCAGGATTGTCGGGATCTGCCTTCAATTTTGTATAGTATAGCAGTGCTAACTTGTTATATCTGAGGTTAGGTGGAGGCTCATTTGCTTCGGCATACAAACTTTCTACTGGAGATGTTCTGAAACCTCCCAGTGCAAGTCTCAGTCCTGTGTGGTAAATGGGATTTAAAATTTTAACATAAGATTTTCTTGCTGCTTCGTATATACAGCTGCCGTAGTCAATTTTAGATCGAATTAGGGATCTGTACAGGTTTAACAAGGTCTGATTGTCAGTTCCCCAGTTTGTATCCACAACACGCAGAAGTTGCAGTGTTTTATTACATTTTTTTTAACATAGTTTACGTGGGGAATAAAATTTAGTTTTTATCAAAAACCATTCCTAAAAACGTGTATTCATCAACAAAGGGGATATCTTCTCCATGGCGTTGTAATTCGGGATCATTGTGTAATTTGTGTTGATTACAAAAATGAATGCATTTGGTTTTATTTTTTGAAAATTTAAAACCATTTTCTTTTGCCCATTTATTCATTTTGTTTATGCTGTGTTGCAATTTTCTTTCAATAGTATGGATGCGCTTGGAACGATAGCTTATAGAGCAATCATCCACGTACAATGTTCTATTTATGTCAGGAGTAAATTCCTTTACTATGTTGCTGATTTTTATATTAAATAGGGTTGTTGATAATATACTACCCTGTGGCACACCTTCCTGTTTATTTATATCGCTTAGAGTAGACCCTATGCATACTCTGAAGGTCCTGTTCGTTAAAAAATTTTGAATAAATTCGGGAAGTCTATCTTTAAGTCCAAAGTCGAATAGATCTTTCATAATTCCGAATTTCCAGGAAGTATCGTAAGCTTTTTCTAGATCGAAAAAGACAGTTGCGGCATGTTCCCCTCTTATGAAGGCTTCTCTGACATAGCATTCTAAGTTGACCAAATGATCAAGACATCCACGATTTTTACGATAACCACATTGTGCATTGGTTATTAGTTTGTTTGTTTCTAAATACCAAATTAGGCGATGATTTACCATTCGCTCTAATGTTTTGCACATACAACTTGTTGGTGAAATTGGTCAATAATTTCCAGGATCTGAAGAATCTTTTCCTGGTTTTGGTATTGGAATAATCGTTGTATGTTTCCAAGATTCTGGGAACTTCTTTTTAATTCAAATATCATTGTAGATTTTTAGTAAAAGTTCCAATGGAGTTTTTGGAAGTATTTTCAAAAAACTATAGTCGACCTCATCTGGTCCTACAGCTGCGTTGTGTGATTTGTTTATGGAATTTTCCAATTCTCTTATTGAAAAAGGTTTATTATATTCTTCAAGGTTTTTGGAATTGAAGTTTAGCTTGTACTTTTCAATATTTTCCTTGATGGTTTGGAATTCTTTGTTATAGTTTTTTGAAGAAGAGTTCCTGAAAATGTTTTGGCTAATTTGTTTGCTATAGCTTTCGTTTCTGTTATTTTGGTATTTTCAGTAAAAAGATGTTTAATTGGTATCGGGTTATGTTTTCCAGAAATTTTTTAACCATTTCCCAAACTGTCTTTGGTTTAATGGAAACATTGATCTTGCTGACGTATTCTTGCCAGCATTCTTTTTTGGCTTTCTTTAATATTCTGCGTGATTTTGCTCTATGCAATTTGTATTCAATTAAGTTGCTTGTTGTTGGTTCTTTATTAAATTTTCTTAATGCTGCTTTTCGTAGATTTATTGATTCTTTGCATTCTTTGTTAAACCATGGTCTATTCTTTTTTCCTGAAGTAGTGTTTTTGGGAATGCACTCTTCTATTAATATTAATGTTCGTTTAAATGTTTCGATTGTATCAATGTTGTTTTCTGTCAATTGTTCTGAGCAGAGATTCTTGAATTTTTCCCAGTTGGCTTTGTTAAGCTTCCATCTTGGATGTTGAAATATTTTTTCATGGCTTTTGAGAATGATTGGATAGTGATCACTACCACAGGCATCGTCGAAAACGCTCCAAGAAAAATCCAGATAAGTGGAAGGGTCACATATGATGAATCAAGCGAACTAAGCGTTCCATTTGTTGGATTGATGTGAGTGGCTTCTTTTTGGTTGAACAAGCATAGCTCATTTTTATTTATTAGACTTTCAATTTTCTTTCCCTTTCTATCCGTTTCTTTGCATCCCCATAAGGTGTTGTGACTAGTTAAGTCCCTCTAGGAAAATAAAGGGTTTGGGTATTTGTTCTATTAAGTTCTCCAATTCATTTTCATGTATATTTGTTCATGTGGAGGTATGTATAAAGAACAAATGCTTATCGGTTTGTGTAAAGTTGCTCTTATGGCAACCGCTTACAAATTTGTTTTTAATTCAATTTGGCTCTGGGGTATGTTATTTTTAATGAATACTGATACACCACCAGAGGCTCTAAGTCCTGTATTATGAATGTAGTTATACTGTTGATAGTGTTTTATATTCAAATTGTTCTCATTCTTAAGAAAGGTTTCTTGGAGACAAATAATTATCTTGTAATTCATGATGATTTTTTTTTTGAGGAGTAACTTCAGTTCCCATGTCTTCTAATTCCGTAAATCTATTTGTAGTAGTAGTAGTAGTAGTGGCTTCTGTTTGTGGTAATTTCTTTATATTATTTTGTTTTTTGGTAGATGTATCTTTTGTTTGCTTTTCAAGTGTGTTTTTTTCACCACGGAGAAGACGTATTGGTGACCTGTGTGGTCTTTCTTTTAATTGATTTTGTTTTTCCTTAGTTTCGTCTTTTTCAGCATCTGCACGGCGTACTGGTGATTTTTATGGTCTTTCTTTTGATCGACTTTGTATCCATGGATGTTCTGATTTTGGTTAAGAATTTGTTTTATTGACAAGATTAGTTAATGATTTAATGGGATTATTAATTTTTGATGATATGTTTGGTTTGATTTCATTTATGAATTTGGGCCAGTCGTTTGGTCCCAATTGTAACAATTTGTTTATTAGTATTTCGTATTTGGAGTCTTGGTTAGTGATGTTGGATGATATACAACTTGAGAGTACGTCTTTTCCTTCATGTATCCATCTACTATTTTCCTGGCTTCAAGGAAGGAGATGTTTTTAGTATGCTTTATTGACACTACTTCCTTTTCTTTCTTCCAGATTCTCTTTTTTTATTGTAATTCTTTTAACGTTTATTACTCCTTGGTTTTTAAGTTCTTTTGTTATCTCTTCAATAGTGCACATTGAGAGGTCTTTCGATTTTACTACACTTTTGGATTTGGATGTATTCAAATTTTTGTGTGGACAAGTTTTGATATTTTTGTTGTGGAAAGTTTTCATTCCTAGGAGAAAAGTGGCATGTTTTTCTCTTTCCACTTCCACCAGTAGGGTTTTATTTTTTTAAAGTTTTTACATTTTTGGGGGTAATATATGCCAATATAATTTTATGTATAATAAACGGTGATAAGTCAGTTATTTTGGTTTCTTTGGTGAATTCCAATACAATAAATTTTGAGGATGTTTGATGTAGTTCATTATCTGAACTATCCGAGTCGACATGTTGGCACTTGGAGTTTTTATAATTGGCCATGTATATATATATATATTTTAAATTCATTGCTTATGCTCCCTACCCACCTCAGAGTCCAATATTGGGGCATGTTAAGGGGGAAACCCATTCGCCTTGTCATGCCAGGGCTACATAAACAGTATACATGTCCCAAATGGGAGCCATGAGCACCCATAATCCTTTAGTTATACAATCCAAGTCATTTGTGGTAACTTCCGGCACTATATAGCCATGTCATGACTTTAATCATTTGGCACATTTGACCCTAGCCACCGCCTTCTAACACATAGAAAAGAGGGGAAAGAATGTATATAGTTTATAGTGGTATAGAGTAGAACTGTGTTTGTTACGGTTTAGAAGTAATTGATAGAAAAGTAGATGTGTTAGGGCTTGATGTAACTAGCCGATTGATCGGATCGAGCCACTCTGACCACCTGTCTAGCCTTGTATGAGGCCAAAGTAGAGTGTTGCAACTGATATCTTTAATTTCCCTAGATATCAGTTGCTCAGCCACCAGGATCCTTTTCCGAGTCATTACGGGTTGCCACCCACGGCCAACAGGTGGTCCCTTTGAGAGGCTTTTACTCTCTGCAGGGGGACAGTCGGTGCATTCTAATGCCCCGCCGTTGGGAAGTAGGGGAGGAAAGAAAAAAAAAGGAGAGGAAGGGAAAGGGGGCTGTTTTTGTTTTTGCAGAACATAATTAAATTTTACAAAAGAGAATAGAAAACGAAAACAGAAATTTCGTCTCAGGAAGCCACTAGACAGCCTGATCTGGTAGCACCAGAAGACAATTTTAAATGCCTGTACAAAATGTCTGGAAATTTATCGAAAGCACCTTGTACTTCTTATCTCCTATATAATAATTTGACTGCAGAAATTCCCCTCTATACCAAATCATACTAAATTTGCAACACCAGATGCCACATACAAATTTAATACATCTAGCCACTATATAGCTTTCGACCACCATTTCAGATACATTCAGCCGTAATTTTAAAATGCTACATTCCATCCAAAGAGCATCACAATCGAAACATCCCTACTTTTCTCTCTAGATATTTAGTCCTACTATTACTACCAGTTGGTCCTATTCTACATTTTCAACTATAGTGTGATTACACCCTCTATAATTGGCTAAGATAAACTTACATATAACATTCTTTCCGATTTCCAAATACTAAATAATAACGGCTCCCTAACAATGTTTCGCCCTTTCTAATTGGCTAATAAATGAACACTTCTAAAAGTTTACACAAAGTCTCCACACGAAGCACTAGCGCTGAAAAACAAAAAGAACGGAAATATAAATATTTTAACCACTCATGAACAGACACTTAAATAATGATAACCTTAATTACTGGAACCAACGTACACAGGTAAACAGCTTTATATACATAACGTATTTACCGTCTTTGCTTGAACGTCCGGAAGACTCACAAACACAGCAATGGTTTGGGAATGTAAACATGTACAAAGTATGTACACGACACTACCTCCCCCCACCACCACCCAAATGAAAAATCTGTCCTAAGAAACTAAATATGTACGACTAAAAATTATGTACGATCAATGTACGACTAATTGCCGCTACTGCTGATTAAACGAATTTACTCAGAAGTTTCCAGAGGTTATTTTTAGCAACTATCTTTTTAAGTCCATACCTAAACAGATAACTACTAAAGAAAGCTCCTGATTTTTATTAAATGTTCCCTCTTACACGAGCGATCTATTAAGTCCGCCAGCGCAAATATGTTATTAAAATAAACAATAACATTTTAGTCGCGATTATTTTTAGCAAATTTTTAAAGACTGAGACTTATTTTCAACCCAATGTGTCACTTTTTTATTTTTTTAATATTTGTAAATAAATAAATAAATTAGTCACAATTTTCAGCACAGAGATTTTTTTTTTTTTGCAAATTAAATTTTACAAATGGCCATTTTTTTTTTTTAATATTTGAATTTTGTAACTCAACGTAACACTAGAAAATCTTTGTAAAAAGTAGAATCTGTTAAAAGTCTTCATCCCAAAAAAAATTTTTTTCATTTTATTTATTTTTTAATTAGGGAATTTTTTTTCTATATGACAAACAGCAGGAGCAGTCAGTCAGACATTGATCGGGAATAATTTTGGTTGTACATATTTAGTAAAACCGCTGTTTACTTTTGCTTCTTTTTAAAACTCTTTTTTGATAAGGGGGGGGGGATATTTTTACATTAGGTCCACCTCAACAATTTTGTTTAGAATGATGACTGGTTTTCTGATTAAGAGAATCCCATTCCAATTTTGCGGAGACAATTACTTAGAGAGATCATTGGCTGTCAGGTTTGTACGCATGCGCAATAAACAAATCTACTTCTCTCCTACCGACACTGCCACTCCCAATTTTTATTAATTTTTCTTCTTTTTTTTTTTTTAGCATCTGCGGATGGGTATGTTGACGATTATCACGGTTAAATTTGGGGGAATTATTCCCCCCCCCCCAAAGAAGGTGGTTGTTTACTCCCGTAGCCATTCTTCACATTGGTTGGTTGGGGGTGTCTATTCCGAAAGCAGTTCTTAACGTGGGGAGTTTGGGATGTCTATTCCAGACGCCGTTGTTAACATGACAATACTCAAAGTGAAGAAGTGAAAAAAGTCGTAATTGCTTTGTTTTAAACACTTAAAATAAGACGACATAAAACTGGAATTTGATTTAACACGATTTGGTGGAAAGTAAAAATCAAACAAACAATTAAACTACGGTTGTTAATGGGTGCTACCGCCAGCCCAGTAAAATAGTTAAAAAGAAGAGGATTCGTTGGTTGTTTTTGTTTTACGGCATATCAACCCTTTTCAGGTTATTTAATGCCGAATCCAGTGATTTTGAAGAAAAAATTTTAAATTATATATATATATATATATATATATATATTTCAAGTCGGTTTCCATTTAACCCATAGTTGGGACCCTAACAGGTACTACCACTCCGAGTCAGAGTGGACCTGGGAGCAAATGGCAATTAAACGATGGCGTCACACTCCCCAAAGCCCGCAAGCTGGGACCTCATCATCGGATACAGTTTAAGGTTATATCCAGGACCGAAAAGAAGAGGAAGACTTGAACAACAAACGGAAACAGCTAGGACTGCTACCACTGATTTCGATCTAAATAATTCATATATAGTGGGAAGCTAAAACTTCTGTTTTTACTTTATATTATTATTCTAATGAATCATTTTTCGTATGGCCGGAAGTTTGGGGGAAAATATCGGATATTTCGTAATTCACATGCAAAACTAGGAAAACAAATTACTATGATTGAAACATTTTATGGCTGTAAAAAGAGCCAAAAATAGGCTCTGGATGATCCCCTTAATGTGCGACCTTAAGGGGAAATGTCACATAGCTCACTAAACAAGTTAGGTCATTAGCTTTCCAACAAGCCTTAAATTTTGATCAATAGTCCCTGAAATTTGGAACTTAAAAAATTGCTCAAAAAGCTGATTTATATATATAAGTGAACGTGACTGTGTGTCTGTATACATTTTCCTTCGCAATAACTCTTAATTTTAAGTCTACAGACTCGAAATTTGATATACAGGGTACTGAGATTTGGGAAAATCTATGTGATCGTGTTTCGGCCAAAAATTTTGCTGTTAAGGGGTCAACGTTCAACGATTTGACATTTGAGAACTCTACCAAGCTCCTCCGAGAATTTGGGTTCTAAACACTTGAAATTTTAGATATAGGTTTCTTGGACATGGATCTAACTTAATAACTCGATTTGAGCCCCCAAACAATAAATTTTAAGGGGTCATAATAGGGGTCAAAGTTTAAAAAAATTGACCGTTTTTTTTTTTGTTTTTTGCTTAGCATACACCGCCAAACACCCGGGCAACTATGCTAGTATATATATATATATATATATATATATATATATATATATATATATATATATATATATATATATATATATATATATATATATATATATATATATATATATATATATATATATATATATATATATATATATATATATATATATATATATATATATATATATATATATATATATATATATATATATATGCACACACTGATAGCCAAATTAAATATTGAAATACTCATATCTTTGATTCTATGGGACGAAACTACATGAAAATTTGCAGGCTTTTTGAAGATTATGAACCTATTATATGGTTAAAATTTTCATGACAATTGGTAAAAAAGAATCTATATTTTCAAACTAGTAAAATATGCCTAATTTGCTTACATTTGTATATATAGTGTCCTGGCAAGCAAGTTTCCGTTTTGCTGCTTTAAGATGAATTTTGCTTAGGGTTTTTTTTTGTTTTTTGTTTTTTTTGTCTCTCCTATGACCTTGCCAGGCCACTTATTCAAATATCTTTTTTGGAGTACATGATTTCATAAAACATATATAAATAAAAAGTTTATTGAACCTAAAAAAAAAAGATGAAGCGAAATAATTTGTTTCGTACCTCGCCCAACAAAACTATATCGGGTTAAAATTTCGATTAAAAAATGATAGAAAAATGGTGTTCGTCTGGTAAATTACAAAGAAAGGTGAAAAGAAACCACAAAAATATAACCAGACAAGCAGGAAGCGGAGAAACAGGGTTAATTTTTTTTTTTTTAAAATTAATCACCATTCGAGACGCAGCAGTAAAAACTAATCTAAAATTTATAAATTTATCGTGTCGAGTTTTTTTTATTTTATTTTTATTTTTTTTTTATCTTAGACATACAAATCAACAGATCTGACAAAAGCGGTTGGTCGTTTTTTGTTTTACGGCATACCAACCCTTTTCAGGTTATTTAATGCCGAATCCAGTGATTTTTAAGAAAAATTGTTAAATAGAATATATTTTTTGTTTTCAAGTCGGTTTCTATTTAACCCATAGTTTGGACTCTAACAGGTACTACCACTCTCGGTCAGAGTGGACCTGGGAGCAATGGCAATTAAAGGGTGGGTCTACACTCCCCAAAGCCTGCAAGCTGGGGCCTCGCCATCGGATATAGTTTAAGGTCATATCCAGGACCCTGAAAAAATAAAACGATATTTTAGTCTGACTAGACAATATTTGCTTCTTTTTTTCTTTTTTTAATTATGCTCACCTCAAACAACGTGCATTGCTACTGAGACATAAGAGTGTTAGGGTCAAAGTTAGGGGAATAATGAATTAAAATAATGGCCAGATTTATAGCGCCATCCTAAATAAAAAGGTGCAAAGCGAAGGAGCATACTTTTGCTAGTAAATAGAGACACGTTTGTTTCACAGTCTATTTTTGTCATCAAATAAACAATTACATTTCTTTTTACATGAATATTAGCACATCCATTTCTTAAAAAAAAAAAACACTTGATTAACATACTACTAGGTAAGCTTGCCGCATTTACAACAGCTTCAAATGTTGTGTTACTCTAACGCTGTTAGCGGTCGTGATTGCAAATGCCACCGCTCTCATTATTTTATTACAAATAAACAATTATTAATTCACGATAAGTTCCACAAAGAGAAAGTTTGAATTTAAGAAATTTTAAGATCACAAATATTAATGCTTTGCTTGTTATGTTTCAGAGAAAAAGTACATGAGTCAACTCTGTGTGTGTGTGTGTGTGTGTGTGTGTGTGTGTGTGTGTGTGTGTGTGTGTGTGTGTGTGTGTGTTAGTTGTTTTGTTTTATGGCATATCAACCCTTTTCAGGTTATTTAATGCCGAATCAGGTAATTTTGAAGAACGATTTTTTAATATAGTATATTTGTTTTTTTCCCTAACAGGTACTGCCACTCCGGGTCAGAGTGGGCCTGGGAGCAATGGCAATTAAAGGGTGGCTCCACATTCCCTAAGGCCTGCAAGCTGGGGCCTCACCATCGGATATAGTTTAAGGTCATATCCAGCACCGTGTGTGTGTGTGTGTGTTATGCAAACAATATACGGCATAATTACGTTGACATACAGGTTCTCATCAAATCACCGAAGATAAGCAATGTTGAGCCCAGCTAGTACCAGATGGGTGACCATTTGGGAATTCTAGGTGTTGTATGCGCTCCTCCGCTTATCTCGGCATTGTTTTCAGTCGTTGTGATCCTTCACTCGCCACTAGTATTTAACAACGCCAACTCAGGAGAGGTGTGGTTGGAGATTGCATCATCACTCTTGCCACAAAAATTCCACGCACAGGCACCCTTACATGACAGCTACTATACATCGATTATAAGTGTATCTTTTATTATTAATCTGATGTTTACTTCAATAAAAAAAATGGTGATATCAGACTATCTGACCTAGACGATGCTATTTTGAATTTACAACAGCAAGTTGTCATAAATAAACTGCGTCTGTTGCATCAAACGGTTACGATTAAAAAAAAGAAAAGAAAAAAAAGAAAAGAAAAGAAAAAAGAAAAGAAAAAAAGAAAGGAAAAAAAGAAAAGAAAAAAGGCACATAAAATATTTTTTAAAATTAAATTTTATGTTGCAATATTTTTACAATAATTAGAAAAATTAGAAGGTTCTATTTATAAACACATGTGATAACAACTGACCAATCGGATGGAAGCATGCTCTGATACAACCAATCAGAAACCGGAATCAATCCATAATATAGACTATGTTTAGAATTTCTGCACATAACTTTCTGTTTTTACACAGAAAGGAACTTTGCTTTTCGTCTTCAAAATTCGTTCGGATCAGCTACCTACTGGAAAATCTTCATCTTCGTCTGCAAGCCTTTACAATTCAAATTTTCTCTGGATTGATATTTAAAAAAAACAATTACATTAACCTAACAAGGCATATCGCCACTTAGACATAAGGGGCTACTATTTAGGACAATACCTAGGAAAGATTAACAAGATATTGGTTTACGTTACATTTAAACCTGCATATCAGTACAGTTAGGGAAGCAGGAAGGGAATTCTAAAGTCTAGCTATTCGAGGGAGAAAAAAAAAACAGTAGAAAGCTTTCTGGCATTTTTGATGACAGTAACCATTATGCAAAACTTCTACTTGATTAGATAAATAGTTTTTTGAATTATCGATTTTTTATGAGAGAAAGAGAAAAAAGAGGGGAAAAAAAGGGTGGGAAATGGGAGAAAACTTGAGAAAAAAGGGGGGAGAGAAAAAAAAGGATAGAGAGAGATAAAAGAGGAAGAAAATGAGTGGAGAGACAGAGGAAAAGAAAGAGAACAATGGGAGACAGCAAAAAAGGGAGCGGGAGAAAAGGGATGCAAGAGAAAAAAAGAAAAGAAAAGAGAGGGGAGAGAGGGAGAAAGATGGAGGGGAGAGAGAGAGAGAGAAAAGGAGGGGAGAGAGAGAGAGAGAAAAGGAGGGGAGAGAGAGAGAGAGAAAAGGAGGGGAGAGAGAGAGAGAAAAGGAGGGGAGAGAGAGAGAGAAAAGGAGGGGAGAGAGAGAGAGAAAAGGAGGGGAGAGAGAGAGAGAAAAGGAGGGGAGAGAGAGAGAGAAAAGGAGGGGAGAGAGAGAGAGAAAAGGAGGGGAGAGAGAGAGAGAAAAGGAGGGGAGAGAGAGAGAGAAAAGGAGGGGAGAGAGAGAGAGAAAAGGAGGGGAGAGAGAGAAAAGGAGGGGAGAGAGAGAAAAGGAGGGGAGAGAGAGAGAGAAAAGGAGGGGAGAGAGAGAGAGAAAAGGAGGGGGGAGAGAGAGAGAGAGAAAAGGAGGGGAGAGAGAGAGAGAGAGAGAAAAGGAGGGGAGAGAGAGAGAGAAAAGGAGGGGAGAGAGAGAGAGAGAAAAGGAGGGGAGAGAGAGAGAGAGAAAAGGAGGGGAGAGAGAGAGAGAGAAAAGGAGGGGAGAGAGAGAGAGAGAAAAGGAGGGAGAGAGAGAGAGAGAAAAGGAGGGGAGAGAGAGAGAGAGAAAAGGAGGGGAGAGAGAGAGAGAGAAAAGGAGGGAGAGAGAGAGAGAAAAGGAGGGGAGAGAGAGAGAGAAAAGGAGGGGAGAGAGAGAGAGAAAAGGAGGGGAGAGAGAGAGAGAAAAGGAGGGAGAGAGAGAGAGAAAAGGAGGGGGAGAGAGAGAGAAAAGGAGGGGGGAGAGAGAGAGAAAAGGAGGGGAGAGAGAGAGAGAAAAGGAGGGGAGAGAGAGAGAGAAAAGGAGGGGAGAGAGAGAGAAAAGGAGGGGAGAGAGAGAGAAAAGGAGGGGAGAGAGAGAGAAAAGGAGGGGAGAAGAGAGAAAAGGAGGGGAGAAAGAGAGAAAAGGAGGGGAGAGGGAGAGAAAAAAGTAAGAGAGAAGAAAAGGAAAGAGAAAAAGGGAAAGGAAAAAAGGAAGGGGAAAACAGAAAAAGGGGAGAGAAAGAAAAAAAATAGAAAAAGGGGAGAAAAGGAGAAGAGCAAGGGAAAAGTGTGGCGAGAGAAAAAGAGGGAGAGAGAGAGAGAGAGAGATAAAGGGGGATAAAATGAAAAGGAAACAAACCAAAAAGTGGCAGTATTAAACTGTCCTCTTGTCGATACAACACACAAAAATTCTTATTTTCCCTTCTCTCCTCAACTTGCAATAAATCCTCGTGTATTCAAAATTATCTTCCGCCGTCTGTTCTCATTCGAAGCTGTCTAACAACAAACAAAACTCAACCCCCCATGCTTTAGAATTCGTCCCATTTAATAGTCACCGATTGTGCACATATGCAAATTAATGCCACACGTTCACCAATGAGCGACCTACAAAATTACACCTGTTTTTTCTTCTTTTCCACATTTTCTGCTGTCATTTTACAGGCAAAGTAAACACGAGACCGTTTGCGAGAATGATGATTTCTATTACAAAGGCGACTAAGAGAAAAATGAAGACACTTTCACAAATCAGACTACTCACCTTACTGGCTCCCACTTGATAATCAAGCTCACTCGCAGGAGAGATAGTCGCCAAAATCTTTGTACACACTTCATTCGGCATCTGGTATTCTTTTACCATTTCTTTCAGCAGACATTGGTATCTATTAAAAAAAGAAATGAGAAAAAAAAAATTCACTTTGAAATTCAAATCATGCATTTTTGTCTTTCGACTAAATAAAATGTGAAGTAAACGAATGAGAGCAACCTAAACTCGTGAATTAAATAAAGGGTTCCGTTTGAAATTCCGTGCTGATTCCCGAGTTTGACAGAAAGATTTGTGAGTTCGACAAGATACTTTTGAAGAAGGTTGTAGGTTACACGACTCGAAACGTTGTGAAAATTGTTTTTTTAATTTTTATTTAGTTTTTTTTTTGTCATCCTATATTATTTGGAATATTTGGTACATTTTTATAAGTATGTTTCTTAATTGTTGGGATGAGGGTTAATAATTCGCCTTATTCAGATTATTCAGACTTAAAGTTGGAGTTATCGAACTTGGCGGCCTTCATCTATATATTCAGTTATGTCCCTTGTCTCGAGTCGTTATTCAATATGGCGTCCGGCCAACAGTAACATGCGTTTATACTACGTCGTGGG
>NC_136514.1:81517409-81527409 GCF_053919585.1 Euprymna scolopes
ATATAAATCATCATCATATATATATATATATATATAAATCATCATCATATATATATATATATATATAAATCATCATCATATATATATATATATATATAAATCATCATCATATATATATATATATATATAAATCATCATCATATATATATATATATATATATAAATCATCATCATATATATATATATATATATATAAATCATCATCATATATATATATATATATATATATATATATATATATATATATAGGCCTGATTGGATAGAGATCCTAAGTAATTTGCAACTATTTTTTGGTTGCCCACACTGAGAATTCAACTTCCGACCTTCAGGAGAATATCACTTTTACAACTGATTTTACAAGTGCTCTTACCACTGCGCCACGGATGCTCCGTAAAGTATGTATACAGTTATCTATGAATAGTGTCATTATGACAAATGAACAGAAGTGAAAAACTTGCTTGTAATGACAACTTTCCATTTCTGTTCATTCGTCATAACGACAATATAGGTTTGACGATTTCAAATTCAATACACTACATACTTTATAATCTTAGATTTTAATATACATCCCCAAAACTAAAAACAAAAAAAGGTAACACTTTGCAGCAGACTTTTTTTTAATAGAAATCTCTCCAGACAAGCCATGAAGTCACTTGATGTAAGAAGTTAAAACTAAAATACTATTCCAAGGTCAAAAATATGCCACCAATAAGTGTTAGATGGAAGAGATTATGGACCAGAAAAACAGCAATTCTTCCCTCTTTGTCAGAAACATCAACCCTGGAATGTGAGGACTAAAAGAATAAAATAAGGGAAGCGAGAGCTATGTAGCTGCCAAAGTTAGAACCCAAGATCCACTTTCTACTTTTTATATTGTAGCATTGCCAGGGCAACGCCAACTCACCTAAGAAATTATTATTGGCTCACAAGGAGCTTTCACACTGGTCATCAAAGATCTCTCCTTGAAAACAGCTTGTGGTGTTCCCTGGAAGCTGAGTGACAAGTCTCCCCAGGTTTCCAGTACTCTCCACCTCTTTTGATAACATTTGCAAATAAATTTACATTATTGCAACAGCTGCTTGCCATTGATTTCTCATTGGCAGCAGCTATTGGTTTTCACTGGAATTTGAGTGGCAATACGCCTCCCCAAGGCCCCAGTTCTCTTTGCACTTATCTGCTGGAGGTCTGGTCAGCTCCTTGGTCTTTCTTCCCGCCTTGACTCTACTTGGTTCTTTAGTCTCACTCTTTGGGGAGGGGGGTGCAGTGATGTGGTAATGGGAGGATGGGGATGGGGTTAGAGAACTTATAGATATGCGGTTTCAGTGTTCTTGGTTCCATGTAGCGCTTCATATTTTGCCTTTTGTAGCAGTTTGTCTGGCCCGCACTTGTTGCTCCTGTGTGTTAGTCTCCAGTTTCAAGGGTTTTTTTGGGTTTTTTTTTTTTTTAATATTTCAGCTGTTTTCATTATTGTTGTTCGTTGTATTTTTCCATTATTATTATTATTATTATTGTGTAATAGAACACATGGTCCTGGACATGACCTTAAACTATATCCAATGGTGAAGCCCCAGCTTGCAGACTTTGGGGATTGTAGAGCGACCCTTTAATTGCTATTTGCTCCCAGGTCTACTCTGACCTGGAATGGTAGTATCTGTTAGGGTTCCAACTATGGGTAAAATAGAAACTGACTTGAAAAAGAAATATATGTATTCTACTAAAAACTTTTCTTCAAAATAATTGAATTCGGCATCAAACAACCTGAAAAGGATTGATATGTCGTAAAACAAAAACAACCAACCAATAGAACACATATGGGCGCATGTTAAAATATCAGCAGTATCTGAAGGATAGCTGGCTAACAAAAATAATAGCAGCAGCAGCTGTTATAGCATGCATGCAAATTAGCAAGTGTGTGCGAGCTTGCGTCACAAAAAAAAAAGGAGAAAAAATACACCACGTGGTTGAGAGAGAAGTGAAGTGCAGACAGGGCATGATGGATGTAAGAAAACAGAAGAGAGAAAACGCTGTGAGGGAGACGGAGACTTTTAAAAAGCACATGTGTGTGTGTGAAATGACTTTGGAAATATAATGAAATGCGTTGTTTTGGAAGAACCACGAATATGTTGATTGTTGATGGATTCATTGTTTTTACGGCATATAACCTTAGTGATCATTTAATGCCGGACTGTTTTTTGTTTTTATTCTTATAGACATTACTAGTTAAGTTTTATGTATGTATCTGGTGTTCAGTGTCTATGTTTACATAGTTAAAGTAGTGTTTCTTTGTTGTTTTTTTATTTTTGTTGAGTAACCCTGTTATCTTCAGATACTTGAGAAAGGTAGTTGGGGCTACATGAGTGAAAATGTCCTCCAGTTTTTTCATTATATAGATTCAGTCGATTTGTTTTCAAGTCTTCGCATCTTGTTAATAGGGTATGCAGAATGGGGCGTCTTCGTTTTCGAATAGATAAGAGTGTGTTATAAAGGTATGACCTGTTCGGAGTCTTGTTATTCTAACTTCCTCCTTTCTGGTGATTCGAACCATGAATGAAGCCATTCCATTTGTACTAAGAAAAAGTTTGATTTCTATTTCTTTCCGATTTATTTTTGTTTGTTCTTTTGCGACGGTACCAGTCAACGTGGGGGTCCGAGAGAGGTTTGAACTGTAACAACACAGTTAAAAAGTAATGGACACGTCACGTTACAATTGTTATCGAAGACTAACTGGAGAATGTGAAAAATGTTGTGAACAGAAAAATGTTTGGATAGCAAGAAGAATGTTAGCTGTGGAATTTTAACAAAAACCGAACCGGTTAGGAATTTTGGTTGATAAATAATAAATGAATATATGACAAAACATCAAGTGAGTGGTTGATGGGCAGAAATCAGAGGCCCACAGTATTAATGCTGGAGTCCCTCAGGAGTCCATCCTGGGCCCAACCCTCTTCCTGATCTACATCAATGATCTCCCAAAACACATACTTAAATCATTCGTTGACATCTATGCTGATGACACGACCATTTATGGCAACACATCAAAGGCCGTAAATGACAAAGTTCTCTCTAATTCTCTCTCCTCTGATCTTGAGCACGTGGTACAATGGGGGAAGAGGTGGCTGGTCACTTAATTCATCCAAAACCAAGCTTCGATCTTTACGTCATCAATGCTCTGATCCCGATCTGGCATCAATTGAAATGGTTGGCTCTCATCTTGGGGAGGCCCCATGTTTTGACAAGCTTCTGGGTTTGACCTTTACTCCTGATCTGAAATGGAACACATACATCAAGTCTGTTGCCAGGGACGCTGGGAAAATGGTGGGATCCTTCTACTGCTCCAGAAGATATCTCACAACTGATGCAATTCTCTATCTGTATAAAAGCCAAGTACGTCCAAGGATGGAATACTGCTGCCACATCTGGACAGGAGCTGCTAAAAACAGCCTATCCTGCCTTGACAGAGTACAAAATAGACTTTGTGGTTTAGTGGGGATGCCCTTTTCTCTTCCCTGCAACCTCTCTCCCACAGAAGAGACGCTGCGAGCCTGTCTTTGTTTTATCGTTATTTCCATGGCAAGTGCTCGTCTGAGCTCCAATCTCTGGTCCCCCCTCGCCAATCTTTCATGAAAAACACCCGTTTAGCTGAAACTACTGTCTGTAATTTTCCCCACTCTTTATCTGTGCCTAAATCCAAACGTATATTCCATGAACAAAGCTTCTTTCTTAGAAGTGCACGACTGTGGAACTCTCTTCCTGTTTCCCACCTGACTATAACTTGGATGTCTTCAAGTCCAACATAAACAAATTCCTGACAAACCGCTCTCTTAAGTAAGACACTATCAAATATCCAATACTAATGATTACTATGATACTGTCTCATTGATTACTGTACACGCAATGACCCTTATCCCTGAGTGGCCTTTGGGCCTTGATAACAAATTCCTGACAAACCGCTCTCTTAAGTAAGACATTATCAAAGATCCAATACTCATGATTACTACGATACTATCTCATTGATTTCTGTACACGGAAACACCCTTATCTTCGAATGGCTTCTGGGCCTTGTAAAAAAAAAAAACGTAAGGTTTAGTCAGCTGGTTATTAGAGACAGCTGATAAAATGGCTCTGAACCCCAAGAAAGCTGTCAGGGTAATGTCAATAGAATGTAGAACTTAGGACAAGTGTACAACTTTCCAAGTGAAAATAAAAATTGCTGAAAATATATTCGAAACTTCTGGTCGTTTCATTGGGATGAATCGTCATTTGCAGCTTCCAATATCCATTAAAATAAAACCTAAAAGATGGACAAGGTATGTTTTCCCTATAGGCCAGATGTAAAATCCCATAAAACTGTGTTCCGTTCCTTTTGTATAGTCCGTGTTTTGTATACGTCTTGCTAACCGCGTTATACATACATCAAGTAGACGACCAAAAACACTAAAGACTCTCGCATGCATACCACTCCGAGTAACAGCGTAAAATGGCCGAGTCAAAGACGCGTTGGGGTAGAACCGACCTTCTCAGATCTCCACCCCCTGCTTGGTATTGGAGCCTCGCTTATTTTTTCAACATATATACACTCACAACGAACATTAATAGACGATAAATGAAACGCTGTCATAAATATATACACGTTACGCACATTCAATAGATACGTAAATACATGAACGTCAGGCGACACAAGTAAATCCTTATACACATCATATAGATGGTTAGGTTCTCCTGTAGTAGATGTCTCCCTGATTCTACATGTTTCAGTGTTCTTTGGTAGGGGTAACCATAGATATGGCGTAAGGGGGTGATACAAGATCACTGGTAGTAAGAGAGATAGAAGATCACTTTAATGGCGCCAATATTCTTTTTTATGACGGAAGCTCTTACCTGCCGATGAATATTGGGAATTTGATGCGAACCGGGTATCCTTTCTTGCGGATTTTTATTAGTTGCAGCACGCCACTGTAGCGGAGTTGATCGAGGACAATATTTTTGTCAAAAAGCATCGGAGATTTGTAGATATTTGGTTTGATGCAGCGGATAAAAAATGGATTACACCTGGAATGATGGAAAAAAAAAAAAAATTATAAAATAAATAAATAAATAAATAAAATAAAAATTTTTAACCGGAATTATGGAATAACAGAATAAAAATTCCATGAAACCGCATATTTTCCAGATCCATTCCCTGTTTTGAATGTCATTACACGTCACAGGAAGGAAAACATGTTAGTGAATTTCTCAACTCTCAGCCAATCGCGTGCCACGCATTCTTGTCGTTTCATTTCATTTTCGCACAACTTTTTAATGACAAATA
The DNA here is from genome assembly GCF_053919585.1 of Euprymna scolopes. NCBI lineage: Eukaryota > Metazoa > Mollusca > Cephalopoda > Sepiida > Sepiolidae > Euprymna > Euprymna scolopes. The sequence goes on from NC_136514.1 coordinate 81,522,718, forward strand.
TTGTTTTTAAATATAACTAGCAGGGGCGCCCGGTGCTGTCCAATCGTAAAATACGCTTAAATATGATATTTCAATTTACAGATTTCGTATTTATTATTGTGGAATCAATTATTTTATATTATACTAGCATTTCAGCCCGGCGTTGCCCGGGTGTTTGAAGGTGTATGTTGAGAAAAAAAAAAAAAAAGCGGTCAATTTTGTAAAACTTTGACCCCTATTATGACCCCTTAACATTTGTTTGCGGCTCAAATCAAGTTATTAAGTTAGATCCATGTCCAAGGAACCTATATCTAAAATTCCAAGTGTTTAGACCCAAAATTGGCGGATGAGTTTGGTAGAGTTCTCAAAGGTCAAATCGTTGAACTTTGACCTCTTAACAGCCAAATTCCTGGCCGAAAACTGATTACATAGATTTTCCCAAATCTCAGTATCCTGTATATCAACTTTCGAGTCTGTAGACTTAAAATTGACAGCGTTATTGCGTAAAGAAATACTTATCTAGTGACGGTTTAGTGAAGCACACCAAAAAACATGACGCTCAGCTGCGTAATGCAGAAGTGCCCTATTTTTAAACTGAATAAAAGAAATCATGGCAAGAATTATTTTTACAAAACAAAAAAAAAAAATTACCGTTTCATATTGTCGATTAAAGACATGAGACTTTCATTGAATTGTGCTGCGACCGTTTGAGCTCGGGGTTTTTTCGTCAGGTAACGTCCGGTGGTTTTACTCAGCGTCCGAACAAAATGCTTGCTTTTTATCTCTTCAAACATGCGAGAAATTGTCTAGAATAAAAAAGAAAAATATTAATTTTTGATGGATACATAATAGGCGCAGACTTCATCGATTTTTAATGTGGACATAGGCTCCGTGTATTTTTAATGGTTACACAGATGCTCCATCTATTTTTAATGGTTACGCAGATGCTCCATCTATTTTTAATGGTTACACAGATGCTCCATCTATTTTTAATGGATTCATAAGCTCCATCTATTTTTAATAAGTACATAGACTATCTATTATATATGTCTGTCCAGTTAAAAATAAAAAATAATTACAAAACAAACAGCCACAAAGTTGGTAAATTCCTTACCAGGGTTTCCCTGGATGAATAATATGTAAAATTAAAAGAAACATATTCATTTCTTTGAGGGTTAACTGGACCAATTTTCATGAATAATGTGAAGAGGAGTCAACCATTTTATATAATAAAGGGAAGTAACTCATTTTTTATCAAAATGTTATTCCCTTATGCATAATAATTTCTTGAGGAATCTATATAAATGAAAGTTTATGTGCATATGTGAATGTTTGTGTGCATGTGTTCAAAGAGGAATGGGCTAGGCGGAGGAGAAATAGGTGTTTGGAGAGAGGAAGAAGGAAACAAGGGAGGAGGGAAGCCAGATTATGTACTAACCAAACTATTTTTAATCAAGGAGTTGATTCCCTTATGCCAACTCATAACTCGGGGAAATCTTGCTTGCATCTTGTCTATCAAAAACGTTTTTGTCATGGCAACCAGCTTGTAAAATTAACACTCCTTCCCACAGTTCAACCATATGTAGTACAAAGAAGCTTCAGTCTTTGCTTAACTTGTAGACATAATTTCAATCATGAAACTATGTTTTGTTGTTTGGGGTTCGGTTTCGATTCTAGCTGATGGCACTCAAATCATATATATTTTTTCTACTTTTGAAATCATGACTGGGTAGAGGTCCTAAGTAATTTGCAACTGTATTTTTTGGGGTCACCCGCACTGAGAATTGAACCTTCAACCTTCAGAAGAATACCGCTTTTACAATTGATTTATCCAAGTACTCTAACTACTGCGCCATGGGTCATGGCTGACAGAACAAGAGCATGCTACCCTCGTGACCAAATTCTCCGAGTTTGACAAAAAGATTTCCGAGTTTGACAGGATACACTTTAAGAAAATTGACGGAAACATTGTTGAAATAAAAAGTATGGCGTGGTTTGCTTGAAGCATTGTTTAATGGATAAAAGGTATTTTTGAAGGTTTACAATGCAGGAATCGTACAGTCGTTATGAGCAAATAAAATAAATAATTAAATAGTTTTTTTTTATTTATATTTACTTATTTACCCGAATTTTTTTTTCAACTGTAGATGGTACTTATTCCAAAGGTCCTTTCGGGTAAAAAAAAAAAAAAAAATCGACAGTAAAAAAAAAAAAAAAATCGACGGTAAAAAAAAAAAATCATCGGGGGAAAAATTCAGCGGTAAAAAAAAAATCGACGGTAAAAAAAAAAATCGACGGAAACATTGTTAAAATAAAAAGTATGGCGTGGTTTGCTTGAAGCATTGTTTAATGGATAAAAGGTATTTTTGAAGGTTTACAATGCAGGAATCGCACAGTCGTTATGAGCAAATAAATAATTCAATAATTTTTTTATTTATATTTATTTATTTACCTGAATTCTTTTTTTTTTCAACTGTGGATGGTACTTATTCCAAAGGTCCTTTCGGGTAAAAAAAAACAAAACAAAAAAAAAAAAAAAAAAAAAAAAAAAAAAACAGCCACTTTACAATTTACAGCCGAGAGAGAGGATTCATTTCTCCACTGATGATGGGTTATTACCCGAAAGGACCTTTGGAATAAGTACCATCCACAGTTGAAAAAAAAAGTCAGGTAGATAAATAAATAGATAAATATAAATAAAAAATAATATAAAAAAAAATTACTGAATTATTTATCATTCATTTATTTATTTATCTACTCGTAACGACCGTATTGTAAGTCTTCAAAAATACTTTTTACATTGTTAAAATAACACTAAGGCTAAAAACAGTTGTTCGATAAATCAAAACAACACGACTAATCAATCCTTATCTCAAAAATTCAGAAAAGAAATCTATTACACTTTTGCCCCGGGCAATGCCAGATAGCCCTGCTCGTAAATATTAAAAAAATCTCATTCATAAAACTCTCTGTGTGTGTCTGTCTATTTCCATTTTTTCAAAGTGCATCTCCTCTGAGATTGCAGAGCAGTATGAGGGAAATCAGATGATTGCATTTTCCATAGACCGTTGTTTTTCTTTTTAAATTTTAGCTGGTAAAAATAGCTGCTAAGAGGTCAAAATTGGAAACAAACAAAACAAACTGCAGCTTGGTAGGCGTAAGTCTACTAAATGTGTTATTGGCATGCATTTTTACATTAAAGTCAGTTCATGTTTTTTAACCATTTCTTATTTGTCTAACGATAACTCAAACAATAACAACTAAGGCTGGAGTGCTATATATTTTGGTTTCGATTCTAGCTGATGGCACTCAGAATATTTTTTTTTAACTTTTGAGATCATTACTATATATTGGGTACAATACAATATTATAGTTGATAAAGAACTGACTCTATAATAATAAATACGAAATCTGCATAAATTAAAATATCATTTAAATGTTAAATTTAATAACCGGGCAACACCGAGAGGCCTGCTAATAACAAATAAAAAAATAAAGAAACTATTCCAATCAGTGTTTCTACGTTGATTCCTTATTTTAAAGACTAATATTCAGATTATCTTTGAAGATGTTTGTGAAAATTTCAAGAAGATTATGACCATAAAAGCGCTCTCCGGACAAAAACAGACGCAAACAACTTGTAGAAAAATAAACGTCTTTATTCCTTTTTTTTTTTCAATAAATGCTGTAACTACTAGAATCATTGTTCGTGTACAGCACGAGAAAACTTAGCGACGACGTGGAACAGAGGGGGTGGGGTTGACGAGAAAATAGAGTGGTTCCCAACAACCGGACGCGTGTCTGTCCTCTCTCCTTCTGACAAGCTACCCACTTTTGTTTATATATCAGAGTCGAGCTTCCAATGCACCTGCGATGTCAACGATTTTAACCTGTGACCCCATCAACGAGTACATCCGGTCTCCGCTACCGTTGACAATCCACACCTGCAAGTGTTTCCGCACAATGCACTGTGCGACAAAAGTAATCTTACGGAAACTGCATACGAGTTGTGAAAATCGTGGCAAGATGGCAAACCAGTCAGACTACGTCTACGGAAGTTTAACCTCCCCTCCCCCAACATATACACATCCCAAAGAAAAGAACATATGGTTTTAAATTTGCATGATGGTGAATTTAGATATATTTTCAGTTTCCAGAAGGAGAAAGTACATTCTCTCATTGACTAGTATACTTCAGGGAGTGTTGGGACGATTAATCTGAATAAATAAAAAAATTTGGAACTTTTTGGAATATTGGAATTGGAAAAAATCTCGATGCCAAAAAAGATTCTTTTAATTAGCTTTTTTTTAAATTTGATTTTCTTTAAAGAAAATTCTTCTACTGCTGATAGTAATACTAAAATAATGAATATCTATTGATTTTAAACGATTAGTAAAACTAAAATCGATACATCATCCCTCACAAGTGTATCTTTACGTTTGAGAAAATATCTGCACATTTAAAATGTGTTTTTACGGTAATCGTGAAAAATAACTTTATTGTTAAATATTCATATATTTATAAAGAATTAGAATCGGTAATTGTATCGGAATCGGGAATTTAATGCAGAATCGGCAATTGTATTGGAATTGGAAAAAAATATTGGAATCGTCCCATCCCTAATTTCGGGGAAGATAATTTATAAATATTCCGGTCAACAATAATCTTAAGCATCAAAATTGAAGTGTTTGGACGATCATTTACACAAACTAC
>NC_136514.1:81537941-81630441 GCF_053919585.1 Euprymna scolopes
AAAAACAAAATGTAAAACAAATGGAATCACATGTCAACTCTTTTGCTGTGGTTCATGGGTAACCAATTTCATGCCGATATGTATACTATTTTTTTTATAAAGGAGTCACCACTTATCAAGGCCCAGAGGCCACTCGAGGATAAGGGTTCATGAGTGTACAGTAGTCAATGGGAAAATGTCGTAGTAATCCTTAGTAGTGGAAATTTGGATTACTTGAGGGGATGGCTCATCAAGAACTTGTTTATGTTGGACTTGAAGACGACCATATTGTAGTCGGTTGGAAAGCAGGAAAATGTAACAGAGTTCCATGGGCGTGCAGTTCTATATTCTTCCATACTTGTACTTAGAGTAATAGTAAACTCGAGCATAACCCAACAATTGATCAATTTTAAGGCCGTCTGAGACTGTAACGGAATCACAGTCTTTTCACACAAACACGTACATGGAGCACATATGTATTATTGCTAAAAAAAAAAACCAAAAAAAAAAAAAAAAAAAAAAAAAAACCACACATATCAGTTAATAAGAGTCTTTTTTACATACAATCTGGTCTTCATTATTTTTATGTGTGGTTGTTGATCCACTAGTGGTTGTGATCTTCTATTTAACTCAACATGAATAAAACTAGTATATAGAAACATAATGGAGATTTATTGTCAGTTTCAAAGGTTTTATTGAGGAGAAAAATCCGTTCACAATAGGGGAGAGAGACAAAAAAAATTGATTCCTTCTTACTTAATGTTTTTACTTAGCTTTTAAAATGGTTGATGAATAGACAGGTCTCGGGGGAAATATTCTCTTACATTTCTACATTGTTGGGCAAGTCTGATCCAGCTAGTTCCCTACCTTCAACTGCCTCAAAACTGTCCCAAACACTTGATGTTATTTCTATCTAACTAGCGAGGGGTACCCGGCGTTGCCCGGGTGTTTGGAGATGTGTGTGGAAACTCCGAGGGTGGGGGGAGGTTAAAAAAATGTTTTGGTAGGTAAGTATGAGGATCGAACCCGAACCCTTAAGGCAAAGTGTAAAAAAAAAAAAAAGTGCAATGTTAACCATTGCCCTACCACGAGATGCTAACGGAAACACGTTTGAATTTATTTAATTACTTGGATTTGGCAGGTGCCCGTTTTAATGAGTTAATGAGGTCAAGTTTGACTGCGAGATAGTATTTCATTTACTGCTGAACGCTTTTTTTTTCCCCCCAAGATGTTATAGGAAAATGACTAACCCACATGCGGCGAGCGACAAATATTGAATATTTGTCTTTCCGAAATCGAGCAAATTAAAGACAAGCGAGCTTCGTTGTTAACTGTGAGATATTACGATTTATATGTGATATAAAAAGTTTTAAAAAGTTGTGAACCGACCGACCGCTTCTGAAAAAAGCCTTTTGTAGACATACAGAAAAAGCGAACACACATACAAACATACATACATACATTTTCGTTTTTATATTTATAGATTATTCAACATCTGCTTCTAGCACATTTTATTTAAGGAATTCACATCTGAACCCGCACATCAATCATGCTAGGTGCACTGGGTCCATCTCTGTTCGTCGCCAGGGCATCCTGACATGTACTTAATGTAACATCTCGAAATTCATACAAGTTAACATAATCCCTACCGGCGTAGGGTCCGAGTATATAACAACTGTCCTAGTTCCTCTCTAGGGAAGCGTGTTGAATAAAATTGTTAACCACAATTGTGATACTGTAGACTGTCATCACACCCCAACAGCTAGGACTACTGGGAGAGATTAACTGTGGTGCTACCAGATATCATACTATCCGAAGATACTGACTTTCTGGCCTAAAATGCACCAAAAATTAATGTTATTATTTTTCCTTTGAAAAACTCAACCATGTTCTGCAATATATAACAACTTCCCTAGTTCCTTACATTTCTAATTCTCTTAGATTTCTACATTGTCGGGCATGTCTCGTCCGGCTGCTTTGTCATCTCCAACTACATTGAAATTCTGTCCTGAACACGTGATGTAATTTCTAATTATTCAATACCTGCTTCTAGTATGTTTTGTCAATTAATAAAAGTCTTTTTTGCATACGGTTTGGTCTTTGTTGTTCCCATTGTCACTTTCCATGTCTGTGGCTGTTCATCTGTATTGCTGCTTCATCCAATGGCCGTTTAACATAGGCATTTAATTCATGCTAGTTTTTATCTAGCGACTTGTTGCGATTTTAAAGGTTTTATTGGGGAGAGAAGTTCATTCACAAGGGGAGAGATCTTTAGGGAGTTGAGTTAGTGCTTTTCGGGCACTCCCTAATAAAATAAATAATTCAACACAAGCTACTGAATAAATGAACAAACAACTTTGTAAAACTTAACAAGGAAACCGTTTATTGAAGCGAGTCAGGGTAAGATACCAAAAAGATATAACTCGGATAAAACTTGTCTGCCTTTGCCTGGTAGTTATTCTCAAGTGGGAATCGTCTATACTGGTGTAGGCAGAGAGAGAGAGTGAGGAAACAGGTCCGCTCTCTTTGGCATCTGGCTGGAAAAGAAGGAGTTTTTCTCATTCGGAACGGAAGCAGTTAGAGTTCCTTAGGGGGGTAAGGAAGATCCCTGCGCTATGCCTCTGATTGGTCAGTATGTGCCATATCGCACAGTCAGGGGAGGCACTGATGCACAAGAAAACGAGTTCTATTTGTTTCTGCTACAGACCAATTTAATTCCTTATAAAAGAAAGACTAAAATTAATTCCTTCTTATTTAATTTTATTACTTAGCCTTAAAAATCTATGGTTCCTCCTTGCAAAACTTTCACAAAAACACTCATCTAGCTGAAACCATTATCAATAATTTGCCCAACTCTTTATCTGTGCCTTAACCTAGACTTAGATTCCATGAACAAAGCTTCTTTCTTAGAACTGCACGTCTGTGGAACTCTCTTCCATTTGCCTGCTTTCCAGCCGACTACAATATGGTTGCCTTCAATTCCAACATAAACAAGTTCTTGATGTGCTGTCCATTTAAGTAATCCAAGTCCACAGAAGAGACGTAGCGAGCCTATCTTTGTTTTATCGTTATTTCCATGGCAAGTGCTCGTCTGAGCTCCATTCTCTGGTCATCCCTCGCCAATCTTTTTCAAATAACACCTGACTAGTTGAAACCACTGTCAATAAATTTCCCCACTCCTTATCCGTGCCTAAATCAAAATGCAGATTCCATGAACAAAGCTTCTTTCTTAGAACTTCACACCTGTGGAACTCTGTTCCGCTTGCCTGTTTCCCTCCCGACTTCAACTTGGATGTCTTCAAGTTCAACACAAACAAATTCCTGATGAACCGCCCCCTTAAGTAATGACACTTTATCAATTCTCCAATACTATCACTACACTATCCCATTGATTACTGTACACACAATAACGTTTATCCCCGAGTGGCCCCTGGGCCTTGATAAGTGATGAACTCCATGTAAAAAAAAAAATAAAATTTACCAAATTTCCACCTCTAACGATTACTCATTAACCCTGATCTTCGAGTGACCTGTGGGCCTTGATAAATGTGGTAACTCCTTTATAAAAAAAAAAATTTAGGGCTCAAATCAAGTTAAAAGTTTGATCCTTGACATCTAAAATTTCAAGTGTTTAGACCCAAAATTGGCGGATGAGTTTGGTAGAATTTTCAAAGGTCAAATTGTTGAACATTGGCAGCCAAATTTCTGGCCGAAAACTGATTAAAAAGATTTTCCCAAATCTCAATAGCCCTTATGTCAAATTTCGAGTCTGTAGACTAAAAATTGACAGAGTTATTTGGTAGGGAAATGTACACAGACAGACAGACACACAGACAATTTCACTTTTATATATATACTAGCAGTTCAGCCGGCTTAGCTCGGACCCTATGTACTGTTCATAACTTGCCCTACGTGTGAATACAAATTATGTAAGATTTCAAATGTTTAGACCAAAAATTGTCTGAGTAATTTCGTAGAAACCACAGTGGTTAATTTTTTATAACTTGGACCCCAATTTTGACCCGTTAACATTTTGGTCTCAAATCAACATAAAAAGTTTTACCTATGTCCAAGTTAGCTACATTTAAAATTTCAAATGTTTAGACCTAAAATTGACGGAGAAATTTGGTAGAATCTGCAAAGATCAACTCTTTTAACTTTGACTTTTTGGAAGCCAAATTTTCGCTCCAGAAATGATTAAAATGTTTGCCGCATGTCTGAATACCCGTTATGTATAAATTTTAAATGTTTAGACCCAAAATTTGCTGAGTAGTTAAGTAGACACCGCAAAGGTCAAATCCTTTGAACTTTGACCTCTTGGATACTCAAATTTTCGACCCAAACCGATTCAAAAGCTTGCTCTATCTCTGAATACCCTTTATGTAAATTTCAAATTTTTAGACCAAAAATTGGCTGAATGATTTGGTAGAGACCGCAGAGGTTAAATTTTTTTTTTAACTTTGACCCCAATTTTGACCCCTTAATATTTATTTTTGAGGTTTAAATCAAATTAAATATTTGATCCATGTCCAAGTAACCTACATTTAAAATTTCAAATGTTCAGACCCAAAACTGGCGGAGGAGTTTGGTAGAGTTTTCAAAGGTCAAATCGTTGAACTTTGCCCCCTTTGACAGCCAAATTTCCGGCTGAAAACTAATTAAACCAATTAAAACAATTTTCCAAAATCTCAATACTCCTTATGTCAAATCTCGAGTTTCTAGAACGAAAATTGACAGAGTAGTTTGGTAGAGAAATGTACACACACACACACACACACACACACACACACACACACACACACACACATTTTTTCACTTTTATAGATAGATTTACCTCAAAGCCAAAAATATCCAAAAGACCCATAGTTGTGGCTTTCTCTCGGGCTGGACGATATATAATCTGATTCAGGCGTTCGACAAGCCAGGCAAAAAGACAGCTGTACAAGGCTTTTGCGATGGCATCTCTGAATAATATAAAAAAAAAAGAATATTTCAGTGAATGTAAAGGTGTTGCTATGAATATAATTGCAAATTACGATTTGTTACAGTTGCTGGAACTAGAGCAAGCTATTCCTGAATGTTTTTTTTTTTTTTAATCTGTTTTCTTTTTTTAATCGCTCCAGACAAGACATGAGACCACTTGCTGTAAGGATTTTTTTTTTTTAAAAACATTTGAAAGTCAAAAACTTGTCCATGATAAGTGTTAGATGGAATAGATTCTGACCCAGAAAGCAGCAATTCTTTCCCCTTTGTCAGAAAGATTGATCATGGAACGTGAGGACTAAAGGACAAAATAAAAGAAAGAGTTCTGAGGTTCTGTAGAAATCCCAGCATCTGGCAAGACGCACCCGAAGGTGATTAGAATTTACATCATTGGAAATGTTGTGAGAATAACAGCCAAGATGATATAACAAAGCGTAGACGTACGTATGGTAACTGTATGTGAATGATCAAGTCATGTGTGAGGTGACGTTACGGCAAGGAAAAAGATTATAAAGAGAATGTGCGCGCAGACTGGGGATCATGTTAAAGTGGTGGAAATAAATGGTGGTTGTTTCAATGGAAAAATGAGTCGAGTTATTACTTGTCTTCTGTTCCTTGCGATGTACTCTGCCGATGGAATTAACTGAGAAAGACCGCCAGTCGTACGTAGAAATGGTAGCCATGATTGAAAAGGACATCCAAGAGAACATCCCTTAGATCCCCTCCCCAAGAGAACATCTAGATCTATTCCAACACAGCCCAAAATCTCACATGGGCCACTCACGAACCCCGTCTGGCTGCAGCAGCATCTCATTTGGCAGTAGTATTCCCTCAGAGCCAATCTCGAAAATTTACCTTCAATCTGAGCCCGAAACGGACAGTCGAGACAATGAGATAGCCAAGAGAGAAATTGCAGGACGTCTGAACCAAGTGTGCATCTCTTCCTCCATGATGGAGGATATTGACGATACAATGAAAGCAGTTGTGGAGTAACCCAAACTACCTCTTAAGGAATATAATGGACTACTCCAACACCACTTAAAAAACATTTCACATATGTAACAGTCTGGAGAGTTATATTTACTTTTTTTTTTTTAATTCCATTTTCATCCCTTCTTTCTTGGTGCTCATCTTCATCATCAGTCTCGCCTATTTTTTTTTTTTTTTTTTTGTATGTTCTCCGCTTTTTTTTTTTTTTTTTTTGGTATGTTCTCCGCTCCCCCCCCCCTTTTTCACACCAAACAAGGCACAGTGTCACTTTGAAGTAAGGGGCTACTATCGGAGACATTAGTTGCAGCGATACTATGTAGGGAGTTGAGCAGCGAGATGTCTGTTCACATTCCAGGCTATTGGTAAATAATGTACATTATTAATCTGTATCACAAAAATTAAGATGAACAATCATCTTTATTTGTTCTTATAGAATAATGTCATGTTCTCGTGTTTGTATTTCTCATATGCAACATGCACCGAGACATTGCAAAAGTAATGCCTCCTTTTTTTTTATTCCGTCCGAATGGATCAGAGGAGATTGCAAACTGCATTGCTATGATAACTGAATTTGTAATAGAAACATGTTGAAACAACAACTATGAAGATTAGGATAACCGTCTGCAAATAAGCAAATACTGTAATAGAATGTTTTGGGGTTGAGGACATGTGTTGCATGGAGAGTGTGTTTGTGTGCAGGAACTGTTAGAGACTCAAGATTAATGTGGAGAAAATATCTCTGGATGGCAAAGAAGTTTTTTGTTATCAGTGGAGCACACGGTGGAGCAGGTTCTAGTGTGATTGCTAGAGTTAAGAGTGGATGGACTAATTTCAGGGAACTTCTGCCTTTACTAAGTGTTGACCAACGGAAATGTTTATCAGGCATTTGCATTCATTATTATTTGCGCAAGCGATTGTACCTCCGTTTGGCTTGTCAGGTGACGAGATCGGGAAGAAAAAAAAAAAAAAGAAACGTAATTTTGTGGATGCATTTCTTTTTTTTTTTTTTTTTCCAAATCGTAACACACATGCCAATAGTTTGCATATGAGCCAACATGTTGCCGATTAAAGGGACGAATGAGCGAGAAAAAGAACTGGAGTTTGAGACAGCCAAGAAGCGCAAAGACAGTGGTTTTCGTTGAAAGATTTAGCGCTGAATTCTGAGATTTTTTTTTTTTTTTACTTGGAAGTTACATATCAAGGCCAAAACGCCACTCAAGGATAAGGGTTAATGAATGTAAGGTGGTAGTGTAGTAATCGTTAATGGTGTAAATTGGATAGAATTTGATTATTTATGGGGACGGCTTAACAAAAATTTGTTTACATTGGATTTGAAGGCTATCATGTTGTAGGAAGCAGGCCAGCAAAACAGTGTTCCACAGGCAGGTATCTCTGGGAAAGAAGCTTTGCTCATGGAATCTGCATTTAAATTTAAGCACAGAGAGTGAGGGAATTCGTTTATAGTGGTTTTAGCTAGTCGAGTGTTTTTTTGTGAAAGTTTGGCAGGGGCAAGGTGTAGAGCTCAGTTGAACACTTGCCATAAAAATAATGATAGAGTAGAGACAGGCTCGCAACATCTCTTCTCTGGAAAAGAGGTTGCAGGGAAGAGAAAAGGACATTACCTACTAAGTTTCAAAGCTGGTTTTGAACTCTATCAAGGGTGGATAGGGCGCACCAAGCAGTTCCTGCCCAGATATGATAACAGTGCCCCATTTAAGAGCATACCTGGCCCTTATATTTAGATTTTTGTGTCCGTTTGCTTTTTCATTTTTCGCAGGCGAGTTTACGATCAGTTGGGATAAAGAGAGTAGGAAAGAAAAAAAAGAGAGCCTAGGGGATTAAGTAAACGTTTCATCGTGGGAGAAGCACAAACATAACTCTGATGTTGTTTTTTCTCAACGCGAAAGAATTTACGTGACTAAAATAAGATTACTTTCCAAAAAAAAAAAAATAAATAAAATATCGTTCAATCACAAGAAACTATAGACAATCTTTCAGAATTGATGCATTCATGATATAAAAGTTTCATTTCTCCGTTGCAGATATTGATGGTGTGAGACTCTAATGATGCAACCCCTGTCAAGTACGTTCCTCAGAAACAGAGAAACGCCATTGAAATCCTGGCAAAAGTGCATTGAGAATGGTGATGACTATGTAGAAAAATAAATTCTGGAGCACAAAAGATCGCTCGTTTTAATGGTACGACTTCCATCTTCGTAGCTCTTCAAATTTTTGGGATTACAAAATAAAAAAAAGGGAGGTTTTACTCTTAGAACGACCCTTTTATGACAAAAGGGGCTTCAGACGCCCATGAACAGCCAAAGTACATTGAGAATGGCAATAGTATTTAGTTCTCTTCCACTACAAGAACTTAGGCACCAGAGCCTGAAAGTTGGAATTGAGGATTCAGTGCCCCCAATGAGGGGCACTCAGACCTGCAAAAAGTGCCTATTGGCAGTTCTCGGTAAGAGCGCCTAAGACGATTAGCAATAAACTCCTTCTCTAAGAATGAACACAAAACCTGGGAGGGTGGACCTCCTAGAACTACACAGAACCAGCATTACACTGCAATCAACAGAGACCAGGTCATTACAGGAATGGTTTAATCTTTGGTTTATAGGTTGAGAATAAAAATCCCTAACTGCTCACTCCCATTTTCTAGCTTTTCAATTTTGGGGGATTAAAAAATATAGGACATTTTTATTTTGGAATAACCCTCGTAAACTCACTTGCATGGAGAGAAATGATATGAAAATGATACGATGGATGTGAAATGCAAGTCTTAAAGACAGGCTTAGATATGACGGCTTCAGAGGTTAGTCGATTTGTGTGCAAGAACAATAAGAGTTGAGGACATGTGTTGCATGGAGAGTGTGTTTGTGTGCAGGAACTGTTAGAGACTCAAGATTAATGTGGAGAAAATATCTCTGGATGGCAAAGAAGTTTTTTGTCATAATTGGAGCACACGGTGGAGCAGGTTCTAGTGTGATTGCTAGAGTTAAGAGTGAATGGACTAATTTCAGGGAACTTCTGCCATTACTAACTAGCAGAGTGTCAACCAGCAGAAATGTTTATCAGGCATTTGCATTCCTTGTTATCATGCATGCAATCTTATGACTCATTGTTATCATGCATGCAATCTTATGACTCATTGTTATCATGCATGCAATCTTATGACTCATTGTTATCATGCATGCAATCTTATGACTCATTGTTATCATGCATGCAATCTTATGACTCATTGTTATCATGCATGGAAGTGAAACCTGGTCGAAGACAAACTTTGAAATTCCAAATTGTGCTGCGATGATTAATCAGAATCGAGTCGGGAAAATCAGAACTTTCTGGAGTATCAGAATTGGAATCTGAAAAGTTTGTGCCTATTTGTCAAGAAGTTTTTTTTGTTATCATTGGAGCACACGGTAGAGCAGGTGCTAGTGGGATTGCTAGAGTTAAGAGTGAATGGACTAAGTTCAGAGAACTTTTGTCATTACTAACTAGCAGAGCATTACCATTTTTGACGAAGGGAAGAGTCTATCGGACATGTGTACACAGTATGAGAATGAAAGTGAAACCTGGTCAAAGTAGGGTTGAAGACATGTTTTGCATGACGAGAAACGATATGACTATTTTACGATGGATGTATAATTTGAATCTGAAAGGCAAGCTTATATCTGATGAAAAAACAATAATAAAAATAAATCCTGTAAGACAAGTCTACAAACTTTGCAGAACCATTATAACTTTTGACTAAAATTCTAGTATAAGTTTTAAAGCAAGGGAAATAATCCGATTTTTCTGTTGGGAGTAATCTCCCCTTCTAACTAGGTTTCTTTTTCTGACAAAATATTATTGAAAAAAAAAAAAACTCGATATGGTTATGTCACTGAATAGGGTTTGTGAGTGATATGGGAAAATAAGTCCGTGTAGGCAATAAAAATGTTTCCCATCGCATTATTACATGAGGATGCATTTTAAATAAAAAGTTAATTTATTTTATCCCATTTATACTCGAAAAATGCACGATTAAAATGTGTAAACATTGAATGAATAAAATTCAGACCGAAACAGGAGTAGAAATCGACTAATGCCCAGTATAGCCACTAAACTAAACTTTTACCGCGTTTTTCTCCGGTTTTTGTTTGTAGCGCTTACCTCATTTAAAGCAGGATTAATCTGCCTTCAATATTTTCAATGTATAACTCCGCCTATAATATTTTTATGCTAGGGAAATAACTATTGTTCCCTAAAATTATCTCCCTTGCCAAGACATATTTTGAGAAGAGATTTAAAACAGGATTAATTTGCCTTTGTGAGAGAGATGGAGGCAGAATTTATCTTTATCTTCTCTTGAGAAATCACATGATTATAACAGAGAGAGGAAATCACAATGGAGAATGCAACCAACCAACCACGACTCATCATCCTAGCGATTCCTCCAGTTGTAAAATCTTAAAAAAAAAAATAATAATAATAATAATTTTACATTATTGATATCCATAGAATTGCTGCATGTATTTATCTGCATCTCAATCTCAAACCCCTTGTAGCAGTCGAAAAATTGCCACAATAACTGGCAGAGGCAAAATCTTGCGGCTTGAGATATAAATCTTACTGGCTTGCCCAATCACAAGCCAGCTCCCAGTCACATGACCGAGTGTATAAAAGGTAAAACTGACAACACCCTCCCTCTCTCTCCCTGCTCTGGCTGGCCTAACATTTGTGGGCAATATGAACTGGAACAAATACATAGAGGACATTGCAAAGGCTGCTGCAAAGAAGGTGGGTTCCCTCTATTGAGCTAAAAGACTACTCACACCTGAGAGTATCCTGTACCTCTACAAGGCCACTATTCGCCCATACATGGAGTATTGTTGCCGCATCTAGGCTGGTGCATCTACCACTAGTCTCTCCTTCTTAGATAAAGTCCAAAAAAGAGTTGTCAATCTAATACGTTCCACTTTGTCAACTAGGCTTCAACCCCTGTCCCATCGCCACAATGTTGCATCTCTGTGCCTGTTTTAATGGAATGTGTTCTGATGAACTCATTGCACTTGTACCATATCCCCCATCCCTAACCCTAACAAACCCGTTTAGCACTAAGATCTCACCCCTTTACTGTTGAGGTCCCTAGATGCCAAAAAGCTTTCTATTATAATAGTTTCTTCTCTTGAACAGCTAAACTTTGGAATTCCCTTCCTGCTGCCTGCTTCCCTGGCTGTACTGATATGCAGAAGTTTAAATGTAACATAAACAAATATTTGTTTATCTTTTCTAGACGTGGCCCCAAATAGTAGTCCCTTACGTCCAAATGGCGATGTTTTGTAAAGAGTGAACATGAGTATAAAAAAAAAAGTCTCCAATCTAATATGTTCTGCATTATCAATAAAGCTTCAACTCCTGTCTCAAATAAAAAGCAGTTGGAGTCAAAAATTCAATCTGGCATTTCTCTCTCCTGTTCATCATGGTGAAGAAGGACTGGAATAAAAACAAGATCAACTGGAATTATATATAATCTTTATGCCCGCCAACCAAGTAACTGAAGCCCAAATTAAGAGAAATACATTCGGTGTGAATGTGATGGAAGGAGACAGGAAGTCATTCTTTGATGAAACAAAAGTCATCTAACTCCCTTAAATCCATCATGAATCATTTGAAGTCTTCACGGCAAAATTAGCATTTCCAGTTTTCAGCAAGAACTGTCATAATAGGGGAGAGGAAGAAAAGGAGAGACAAAGTGGAAGAAAGAGAAAAAAAAACAGGAAAAAGGAAAAGAAAGACAAAAAAAGAGAAGAAATAAAATCCACACAAATAACGGCAAAAAAAAAAAAAACAATAAATAATAAGGAGATAAAGCTTTGGAGAAATCACGTACATTGGAGGCTCTTATTTTAAGCTGAAATCTGTTTTTTCTAGCCAAGAACTCACATCGTTTTGGTATATTACTTGTAAGTGCCAATAAAAAAAATATCAATAAAAATAAAAAATAAATAATAGGGAAAGGTAGTTTACTTGAAGCATTGTGGTAAATAAATATGGAAGAGTATCAAAAATGTAGGAAACAGGGTGTCAAAGTGATTGTGACATATGAACAAAAATAGACAAACGAATGTCGGTCTTGTATTTTCAAATCTTCGTACATCTACTTATTTTCTTTAATAATTTGAGAATATCATCCCTTTCTCAAAAAGAAAGCAACCAAAAGAATGGAAAAAAAAAAAAATGGAAAATATAAAAAAGAGAACCGGAAGTGGGATTAGTTGAGCTGTCAAGCAGAGAATAAGATTTATTTTTAAGCTTAATTAGTTTAGTATTCTAATCATTGTTATTTGCATATATTGCTACATAATGTTTACTTATTTATTATCATTCTTATTATCATCATCATTTTCACTCTTCTTTTCTTTGTTTATTCATAGACACCAATTAAGCAAGGTTTGATGAACTTTAATTTCTTGTTTATGAATGAAAGAATTAACAGATTAAAAAAAAAAAAAATTAATGATTCCAACCTTGCATCTTGGGCCTGTTCCATTGACAAAGGGGTGAACACCTTTTCTTCTCGAGCTTCCTAAAACACACAGAAAAGGAAAACATAAAAATTCAAATAAAATTGAATTAGCTTAAAATATCTTTGTTCATGAAAATAACATTTTCGGTTTTATTAAAAAAATTTTTATATCTATATATATATATATATATATATATATATATATATATATATAAATAAAACCGAATATATTGTCACAACCGTTTACAATTGTTGCACCTCATTTTGGGGGGACAGCAATTTCTTCTCCTGACAATATGAGATTCTTTGCATCGATGTTTTCATTTCTTTTTCTAACATGTATAGATTTATTTTCTTGCTTGTCATTTTTTTGTTTGACGAGTTTGAAAATATATTTGTTTGTCAGTTTTTCTTTTTTTTTTTTGGTTTAGTCGCTTTCTTCCAATTCAAATCTCGTCTGCTTCCATTTAGATAGCGCTTTTTCATTGGCTAATCAAACTCCCAAAAATTCAATTAAACAAAATAATAAATAAATAATAAATAAGTAACTAATCAGAAAGTAAAAAGTCACCCCCCCCCCACTTTAATATCACCTTAAAAATTACTAAAAACATAACCGAAAAAAAAAATATTAAATAAATAAAATAAAAAGTCAAGTTAGCGTTTCAACATTTGAACAATGCTCGGCTGACACCGATGATTGCCGGTCTTGCCAGATTCATGCTTGACGGGAATTCATGAGAATTTGGGTCAAATTATGCAAGAGTAACATAAGGAATCTGTCACCTGAATGATTCATGCATATGCATTTGCGACACAGTTGACAAACAGATAAAAATCTGATGGACCCCACCCCATGTACCAAGTTTTCAATTTTTACCCCTTAGCAGCCCTTTTTTCTAGATGAAAACCGATTAAAAAGTTTTCCATATATCTGAATGCCCTATATACAAAATTTCAAGGCTGTAAATCAAGAATCTGTAGAGTATATAGGTTGAGAAGTGTCCTCCCACACACACACACACACACACACACACACACACACACACACACACACACACACACACACACACACATTTTCACTTTTATAGATCTATGGATTATATCATTTTTATTTTTACTTTGATCTTAAAATTTTCAGGCAAAATATCCTTCTTCAAAGTTGTAACGCTGCACACCATTTTTAATGGCGTTGTTGCATTTTAACGGACGAAACACGATGTAGACTCCCTTTATATCTGGTATTACCAACAATGCATTTTTTTCTAAATATTTAAAACAGTTTATTTCTCCTTTCCTAGCAGTGTGTGACTTTTCGTCCCTGCTCTGACACCACCCACATGTCTCGAACACATCTTGAATCCCATTTCACCGAACACTCGTGTCTTGAACACATCCTTTTTCTACTCTTTCATATTTCTAACACGTCTTGAATGCTCCGCAACACGAACACGCGTTTCTTTGAACATGTGTCCTTTTTGTTGTTGCGACATAACATCGTGCAACCAGCTTGCTCATTTGCATATGGCTGCTGCTGCTGCTGATGCTAACCCAGTGTCAGTGGCTCTGTTACACTAATCTGATTTATAAAACTCGCTGTCTGTCTCCATATTTTCAACTATAAGTTTTAGATTGGTGCTCGCGGCCTCACATGATTGGATTTTTATGGAACATTCTTTTATGGACCTTAAGCCGGTTAAAATAGTTTTAAAGAGGTCAAAATTGAAAAAAATCGGTATGCATTTTTTTCATTCATCTTAGTTTATTTTTAACCAGTTCATATGCGTGTCACGTTGGAATAGTGGTAACGTCACCAGCTTTGAATGCTACAGTTTTGCTTTTGGTTTCGATTCTAGCTGATGGCACCCAAATACTTTTTTCTTCTTTTGAAATTACAGCTTTATAATAATATGTACAAAATTGGGACAAATTAAAATATCATATTTAAGCGCATTTAAAAACTGGGAAAAGCCGCCCCCCCCCCGCTATTATTGAATACGTCTCGAACACGTGCTTCTTTGAACACGTGTGTCCTTTTTGTCTCTGCTGTAACGTCACATTGCACAGCCGGCTTGCTCATTTGCATATGGCTGCTGCTGCTGCTGCTGCTAAACCAGTGTCGGTGACTCTGTTAAAGAGTTTTTCCTAATTCCATGGCAATACTCAGTGCCAAGAAAGGACCTTATTAAAAAAATAATTTTACAACAATTAGTGCGAAAAAAAAAAAAAAGACCTTATTAAAGAGACTAAAGGTAATTTTGGATGTTATTTTATAGAGACAGACAGACAAACATAGTAAGTTTTATAAATGAGATCATTATCATTATTTACTATTATTATATAACTAAAAAAAAAAACACAGGCCACTATGAATAATTACCTACATGTATATTACACTTCCTATTTACCACTTAAATATGTTTTACCTACTTTTAATTACGTTTTACCTTTTTATCCTATTCCTTCATTCCCATTTCATTTCTAAATGTCATTAAGCCAGTTTTTTCATATAATTCTGGCTCTTATTCTCTTCTGATGAGAAGCATTTAGCTTCAAAATGCCATAGCCTAAAGAGATTTTATTGAAATTTCCCCTTAAGTTTTCCTTATTATTCTGATGATATAATACAGTTATATATAACTTTTATTCCTCATCTTTCATTTAATATATATATAATCAAGACAATGAGAATGAAATGTTTACCTGATACAAGCAAGTGTAAACTTCAATATGAATATATATTAATATATTAATTCCAATCAAATAAAAAGCTCAATACAAACACAATAGAGAGTAGAGCTTGTTAGAAAAGAAAAGAAATTAAAATTATAAGTTAAAATTTACAATTAAATTTAATGTTCAACACTTCCTTTTTTATATATATAGATAAGGAAACTGTCGAACAATAAATGTAATTGTAAATTTTAACTTAGTTTTAATTTCTTTTGTGATGATAAAATATATATAAGTGAACGTGTCTGTGTGTACATTTCCCTAGGCAATAACTCTGTCAATTTTAAGTCTACAGACTCGAAATTTGATATATAAGGTACTGAGATTTGGGAAAAATTTTTGTAATCCGTTCTCGGCCAGAAATTTAACTGTTAAGGGGGTCAAAGTTCAACGATTTGACCTTTGAGAACTCTACCAAACTCCTGACAATTTTGGGTCTAAACACTTGAAATTTTAGATATAGGTTCCTTGGACATGGATCTAACTTAATAACTTGATTTGAGCCCAAAACAAATTTTAAGGGGTCATGATAGGGGTCAAAGTTAAAAAAATTGACCGCTTTTTTTTTTTTTTGCTCAGCATACACCTCCAAACACCCGGGCAACGCCAGGCTGAAATGCTAGTATATATATATATATATATATATATATATATATATATATATATATATATATAGAGGACATTATAATTTACACAAAGACTTTCCTACTAGTAAGTATTTGGTACTGCATTCATATTAAGTCCTAAAAAGATTCCTTGTAGATATATTGGACATACAATATTGATGTTATATGTCGCAATACTTTTTTGAGAATTAAAAATTAAAAACAGACACGAAATCTCCATTATAGTGAGATTTGCTTTGTTTTGACGTACCATCACTCTTGTGGTCAAATCAGTTTTGAGCCAACTTGAAGAAAGTTTCAAAAGATGACTGATCCATTTTATTTCTGCCTCCGAACCCAAATTGATTACATCAGAATCGGACTGAAAAAGAAAAAAGAGAGGAAAAAATGAATAAACGTAAAACTCTCATTAAAATAATATTTTAATGTGCCAAATACTAAAAGAAAGAAATTCCATTCAGTTTCTTTTTTTTTGTTGTTGAAATAAAAGGCATTTCTTCATGGTACTTTCCTAATTACGCCTGCACGGCTTCAACATGACAGAGTTTGGTTAACCACGTGTTGAATGAAGATACTTGCAGTTTAAGTCAGTTTTTACTGCTGACTCAGCAAATTCGTTTCCTTCAATGCTGATATGGTATCCAGCAAAAAATAATTTCTTTTTGACTTAATTACACTAGCTTTTTAAATAAGCATTTGATTATATAATATTTTTATTTATATAGACAGATATCACGTGTTCGCTACACTTAGCATGCTAATGTTTCAGACGTAATAAAGTTTGTGTAACCCTTATCCCTGAGTGGCTTCCGGGCCTTGATAAGTGGTGATCAATGTGTAAAAAAAAAAAAAAAAAAGCGTCTGAAAACAATTTTATTTCTCTTTTTTTGTTCTGTGAAAGTTCCTATTTACAATGCCTCCCCACGGGACAGAGTTAGACACCAGGGTCGTTTTTTAATGTGGAGAAAAGAAACAAAAATAAAAATTGTCTCAGTCGTGAAGGATTTGAAGGATTTCTCCTTCACTGACAGAGAACAAGAAATTGAAGTGTAGATCTGAAGAATAGATACTACACTTTGATCTTGACCCGAAGGCCAGGATTTGTTCTGCGAAAGTAACCGAAAGAAAAAAATGGACAAAAAAATCTGAATATGCGGAGTGAAGTGTTGACGTTAAACCAAACTTCTATAAATTGTACGAATGCCTAATCATACAAATAAGCGCGTAAAAATACTTACATCAACTGTGAAGTAAATATTTCCAAGGTGCAAAACTGATGCCAAAATCCTGTTGATGGTATCCCTTTCGTCTTCCGTGAAGCCAAGAACGTTTAAAGATCGGGTCAGTAATTGGAAATTGTCCGCATCGACTCGGCCAGTAATTGTACAACTTTCTCCCTAATTTACAAAAAGCAAAAATTAAACAAAATAAAACAATTTTTTTTTTCTGTTAATTTTCCATTATTTTTATGTAGTACTCTTTCTATTATTTTTGTAATATTGGTGTGGACTGGAGGACTATCTAATTTTACACACACACACACACATATATATATATATATATATATATATATATATATATATATATATATATATATATATATATATATATAAATGAAAAGGAACTGAGTTATGTGTTTATTTCGAAATGTTGAACACATAACGAAGTTTGTTACTTTTTATTTCTGTTTCGTCGGAATACTATTTTCATTATTCTCTCTCTCTCATATATATATATATATATATATATATATATATACGTTCTTTACATCCGTTTGGTAATAATGTCCAAGCTATATATATATAGCTTGGACATTATTACCAAACGGATGTAAAGAACGTATAACATGGATTTTACCAAGTAAGCTGGATCTACAAAAACATTCATATCCTTTTTCTACAAATCCTCCTGCTACAGGACTTCTGATAAATGTATTATTTTCACTTTGACTGTCCATGTCTCACTGACTTTAGCAAATAGGGTGCATACCTTTATAACTATTTGCTAATATTTTCTCTCCTCTGATGAGATGGTAGACATCGAAACCCTATAGGTTAAGGAGATTAATTTTCTAAAGCATTCTTTGTCTTGCTTAGAATAATAAAAATTCTTTGATATGAAACTCAACCACTTCATTTCAATGAGAGTTTTAGAAAATTCATTGAATTATATTTTAATATATATATATATATATATATATATATATATATATATATATATATATATATAAACTTTCGTTTCTTCAGCTATAATTGAAACCAAAACTTATGAAGAATTCTTGGTAAAAATTATTTATTACAAGAAATGGAAGTCCATGACAATAAACCAACAGTCACTCGGATAAATAACACACACGCGATCCTATTAACATATAGATAATAAAAACAAACGCCAGATTACTATATATACTATTTATTCAAAGGAAATCTACATTCAAGAAGTGACCTCATCTGCTTTTACTTGCACTCAAAAACAAGTTTGTTTATTCTATAATCTTTGATTTCAAGATGCCGACACTTTTTCAACAATATATATCAAAATTACAATAGAAAAATGCGAGCATAAAAAAGTAATATGGTTAAGCTTAAACATGGAAAAGTAAAGGACTAATTGTTAAAATGAAAAAGAAAAGGACAAGATATTTTAGTAACAGATATAAATTTATAACTTAAAATATTGCAGCATTAAGAATTGATTATATAATGTTATAAATTGAATTAAAAAACAAATTCTTAATGCTGCAATATTTCAAGTTATAAATTTATTATATTTGGTACTAGAATATCTTGCCCTTTTCTTTTCCAGTTTTAACAACTAGTCCTTTACTTTTCCATGTTTAAGCTTAACCATATTACTTTTCATGCTCACATTTTTCTATTGTAATTTCTAGGCTTCCAATAAATTCACTTGTTCTTTGTTTAATTTCAGTCTAATTTTTTTTTTTTTTTTCCCCATAAACACGTGTAATACCAATGTACGGCACTTGTCTGCTTTCAATAAATTTCCCTAGTTATCTCCCTTTCATTCGGTTTTAGGTGTTACTTCTCTTTTCACGACAGCAGTGAATTAGTAGCAACAGTAGTCGCTGAAGTGATGCGGTTGCTATGGAAACCAGTCATAAAAAGCGTCGCTCACCTCCTTACATATTTTTACGATTTTAAACATTAGAAAATTCATCATAACTTTTGTTTTACTAAACGAAAATTGAAATAAAAATTTTTCACAATATTAGCTGAGAAGGTGATCTATATATAAACTGTAATAATTGTTTGAAAATTGGTTGAAAAATGAGTGAGCGGTGAAGCTTTAAAGCAGTACTAAATGATTAAAACTGCCACTTAACCATAAATTCAAGCACTACTATGTTTGAATGATAAAATCGTATTTCTGTCTGTCTGACCACAATTTAACATGTACAAAAGGTACGCTATTTCATAAATTAATTTTCATACTAAAAACAGACATCTACACACACTTTCATTCCAGCGAAATTTCTACACGTACTATTTATTGACAGGAAATCTACATTCAATAAGTAACCTCATTTGCATATTTCATTAAAAAAATAATATTTTAATAATTAACTCCATGTTATTAATTGTTTTTTTAGAAATATTATTTAATGTTGACTTATTTATT
Source organism: Euprymna scolopes (assembly GCF_053919585.1). Classification (NCBI taxonomy): domain Eukaryota; kingdom Metazoa; phylum Mollusca; class Cephalopoda; order Sepiida; family Sepiolidae; genus Euprymna; species Euprymna scolopes. Next base: position 81,557,403 of record NC_136514.1, read on the forward strand.
TTATTTTTAATTGGCTGAAAAATGCGATGCTCACCGGTTTTTTTTATAAACAAGCGGTTAGAGCACTGTAAAAGTGGTGGACAAACGTTTGTTTAAATAGACATTTAGCGAGATAATTTACGGGCGCTGATCCCGTGGGTCGATCGGTAGAACTGCTGTCAACACGGTGGTTCTAGCTTCAATCCTCAGCTTGGGAGAGGTGCTAGTCTAGCGGTACTGATGAGCTGTGATACAATGAAACAGGACTGTATGTCGATGACTACAAATATATATATATCCCAAGTCTTTACACACACACACACACACACACATATAATAAAAAAGCTTTGAGTATTTTATAAAAAAGTATAATAAAATTAAATTAAAAATGCAGTTTAAATTCCAAGAGATGCTAAGTTCGATATCTTGCAGACTTAGCACTTGCACAAATCAACTTAACATTAGAAAATTTAAAATTAAAAAAAAAGGGAATGTAACTATATTATAGTAAAAAAAAGAAAAAAAGAAAAAAAAAAAAACCTTAACTTAAATTGTTAAATAGAAAAGGTGGATCATCAGCTGTTTACCATGTAGCTTTTTCGGAGATTTAAAAACTGGACAGCTATTAAATTCATAGTTCTTCCAGTTGAAAATATCACTTCCCAATAATAAAATATAGACACAACCCAGTTACTATTCCACTAACATGAAAATACTTGTAAAACGAGTGCAGTGATGTCATACTGCAGTGATGGGACAGGGGTTGGAGCGAGGTAGACAGTATGAGACGTATAAGATTAGAAACTATACTGTGACAACAATACTCCATGAACACGATTTATGGAAATATAGGATATTAGCAGGTGAGAAAAGTTTTCTAGCCCAGTAGAGGGAGGCCACCTTCTTTGCAGCAGACTTGACAATTTCTTCTATGTATTTGCTCCACTTCATGAGAATGTTAGATTGAGGAGTTTGGACATTGAAATCACAGGAAGAGTACTCTTAGTCATGGTGACCAATAGTTGGAAAGGTCTTTTGTAACTGTTAAAAAAAAGGCGCTTTGTCTTAGTAGCAATAACTAACTTAAATAATTAAATATAAATCCTTTGCAGCGGACTTGGCAGTATCATCCATTATTAGACTCATATTATTATATACAATGCTCCATGCATGGGTGAATAGTAGCTTTGTAGAGATATATGTCACACGCAAGTTTGAGTAATTTTCTAGCATGGTACAGGGAGCCCATCTTCTTTGTAGCATAGGTATGAATAGGAATATTACCTGATTTAGATAAAAATATTCTGAAGCTGTCTGTAATCCATATTTACTTCTTTCGGCCTTTTTCATGGTAAGCATCTCGTAGAAAATGTGGTAATTTCTTTCGTCTTTTGACTAGAATGAAATGAAAATACAGAAAAATAAACAAAATTTAAAAAAAAAACGATGAAAATCTTTGGTGCTGCTTTGGTTTATTATTTTGGTACGACATTTTTTATTGGCATCAACATGATACAAGAAAACAATTGATGATTCATACCATTTGGATTATTTGCGCTACTATTCTCATCTTGTGGTTTTAACCAAGAAAAATCAAAATTTATCATTTTTAGCGATTGAAACTTTTTAATTATTTTGAATACAAACAAAATCTCATTAACCGAATTCAATTGTCACAATTGAATAAAAAAAAAATAAATAGTGGCTCCCAGACCCTGTTAAAATAAAATTTAATTTTCCTAGTTAAAAAAACAAAAACAAAAAAAAACTACTTAATCAATTTACATGATTTTTGGAATATAACATCTTTGTTCCTGACTATCAAAGATTTTTCTGCATTTTTATTTTTTTTAATTAGTGTAATTCTAAATAAACACCCCTTTTTTAACTCCTGACTTTGTGGAAGCTCATATTTTGACTAATAACAAATCAAGGGAGATAACTCGTTCGTGTGGTTCACCTTCTTTTGTCTCAACCAGTCTCTGTGGTCCTAACAGGAAATAAAGAGATGCATCCATCAGGCGATGGTGAGGACCATCCTTCTATATGGCTATCAGACATGGTCTATGATAGTGGCGGATCTGCACAAACTGAAAGTCTCCAATGATGTCTTTACAGCATTCTGCGTTGCTGCCGTGGAGATTGTGTTCTGGTTTCTACTCTCTGCTGAAGACTAAACCTACGCTATCATCTATCCTTTTTTTTGATATCTACGGTGGTTTGGACATGCAGCTTGTCGACCAGAAGGAGAGCTCATTTGCAGGATCCTCTCTCTTCCCTGCAAATATGTCAGAGGGCAGCTGAAGACCTGAGTAACAGCAATTAAGAGTGACCTTGCGGTACTATTAGAACCACATGTAGTTGGTCTCTGCTGTTGGGAATCATCGAAACTGGACTGCAATGGTTTGAGATGCAGTTTGTGCTTAGGTGGAAATCGACTCAATCCGACCAGGATGATAGCCGCCGCAAGTACAAGCAAGTAAGTTGGTTTGTTTCATTTTACCTCCGGACAAAGTTCTCGGAAATCAAAGGGACCCTAACACTCAATCTCTATATAAGGTTCACAGATATTTAAATCTTCCAATAAAGTTCCCCTTTACCGCTCAAACATTGAGTTAGTAAAGAAGTCAAGAACATAATTTCATTCTTCCCAATTGACCATTTAAATATGTTATAGTATATTTTTCTTATGATCTTATCGGGTTCCAGGAGAAGAATTCATCTAGTCTGGTGGAACTTCGTGCTTTCATTCAAGATATCACTTGGAGAAGTGCACCATTCCTCGTAAAAGACAGTGTGGGTTAGCTGTTCCGATGATATCTTATTTGAGCTGCGAATACTATTTGATTTGGAATATTTAGTCAGTGTTTACTTGTAAAAAAAAAGTATCTTCATGCAAGGTTATCCTGACGAAACCCTATACAGAGAGAGATTTTAGACATTCAGTGATAGTGTTTAGTAGGTATTCAACCTTAGTGGACCATTTAATGCCGACCGAAATGCAGGTAATTTGTTTCAAATGGGGAAATAAAACTCAATTGTTCAATTTGTTTAACTTGCACAATTTGGCTGACAAAATCCCCAGCATTCTTTGAGTAACAAGTAGCAATAAGTAATCTAATATATATAAAGGGCTAATGTGTGTGTGTGTGTGTGTGTGTGTGTGTGTGTGTGTGTGTGTGTGTGTGTTTGTATATCCAACTAAAAGTAAAAAAATAAAAAACAAACCACCATAAATTTGGTATATTCTTCTGTATAAGTAATAAAGAGTGTTTGCTTATTTTATAAACAAACAGGAAAAACTTCCGGAATCAGTTGAAAATATTAGTGAACACCAAAAAATTATGGAAAACCTTCTAGTGACAAATTAGCCTGCAGCAACTACACATGATGTCTAAAAAAGTTAGAATTAAACAATAATTAAAGAAAAAAATTTTTTTTTAATTTTGAAATTTGGATTATCATATTTGTCATGCCAATTTGGATTATATTTTTCATGGAAATTTGGATTATCATATTTGTCATGCCAATTTGGATTATATTTTTCATGGAAATTTGGATTATCATATTTGTCATGCCAATTTGGATTATATTTTTCATGGAAATTTGGATTATCATATTTGTCATGCCAATTTGGATTATATTTTTCATGGAAATTTGGGTTATTACATTTTTCATGGATTGGTTAATTGTTTTTGTTTTACAGTATATCAACCCTTTTCAGGTTATTTAATGCCAAATCCAAAGATTTTGAAGAAAAAAATTTTTAATAGAATATATTTATTTTCAAGTCGGTTTCTATTTAACCCATAGTTGGGACCCTAACAGGCACTACCACTCCGGGTCAGAGTGGACCTGGGAGCAATGATAATTAAAGGGTGGCTCCACACTCCCCAAAGCCCGCAAGCTGGGGCCTCATCACTGGATATAGTTTAAGGTCATATCCAGGACCCATTTTTCATGGAAAGTTGGATTGTTATATTTTTTATGCCAATTTGCATTATTATATTTTTCATGGAAATTTCGATTATTATATTTTTTTATGCCAATTTGCATTATTATATTTTTCATGGAAAGTTGGATTGTTATATTTTTTATGCCAATTTGCATTATTATATTTTTCATGGAAATTTCGATTATTATATTTTTTTATGCCAATTTGCATTATTATATTTTTCATGGAAAGTTGGATTGTTATATTTTTTATGCCAATTTGCATTATTATATTTTTCATGGAAATTTCGATTATTATATTTTTTTATGCCAATTTGCATTATTATATTTTTCATGGAAAGTTGGATGATAAAAAACAAGGGACGTGAGAATTACATGGCTACCGAAAACAAACAAAAAGATTCACTTTCTCCTCTGATTATTCAATTATTATCATCTTGAATGTTTCAGATGATGTAATCTCCGACCTTCTTCAGATGTGTCTTGGCTGGCGGGATGAGACTCTGCAGATTTAATAAAGGGTTCCATTCAAAATTCTATACAAGTTCCTGAATTTGTCATAAAGAGTGAGTGAGTGAGCGTGTTTGTTTAACGGCATTTCAACCTCTAAGAGTCATTTAATGCCAAAAAAGTTTTGTTGATATAATAGGTTTTCAGTTTCTTGTAGAAATTTTTTAAGTTTCTTAAAAAAGTTTATCTTTTGAAGCAAGATGTTTTAGGTTTTCCGAAAAATTGTTTTAGTTGTAAGAGATTTGTTTTTCTAAAATGAATTTTACTTGTTTACTTTATAGGAGTTTGAATACATTTGTTTCTTTTAAATAGTTTATGATTTGTTGGGGTTCCACTTCTTGGAACACTTTTCTAATGTTTGTTGTTTTAAAATATTTCTTTTGAGTGTGTTTGTGTTTTCTACATTCTGTCAGTAGATGTTTAATTGTTAGTTGTTGGTTGCAGAGTGTGCAATTTGGTGTTTCCTCCGCTTTGATTAGGTAGGAATGAGTTAATTTTGTATGTCCAATTCTTATTCGGTTTAGTACAATTTCTTCTCTTCTTCCTTTAAAAATTTTTTTTTTTTTTTTAATTATTGGTTGATGTTCATGCAATTTGTTTGCAGTGCATTTGTTCCATTCCTCTTGCCACTTGCTTTCTATATATTCGTTGATTTTTCTTTTTAGGTCTGTGTGTGGTATTTTAATTTTTTCATTTGGTGGTTTGTGGCTTTTTTAGCCAGTTTGTCTGCCTTTTCATTTCCTGGAATGCCGACATGACTTGGTATCCAAGCTATTATAATTTTTTTATTGTTTTTTTTTTTCGGTTATTTCATTGTATTCTTGCATAATTTCTGTGATAAAAGGGTGTTTAGATTTTTCTTCAAGGGCCATGATACAGGATAGGGAGTCTGTATATATTATGGCTTTTTGTTCGTTGATGTCTTTGAGAGCTATTTTGATGGTCTGCAGTTCGGCTGTATATATTGAAGCCTCGTTGGGCAGTTGTATTTGATATTGATTTTGTCCATCTGTGCATGCTGCACTTGTTCCGTTTATAGTTTTAGACCCATCGGTGTATATTTCTATGTTGTCATAAAGATTCTGAAGTTCAACAAGATCCACTTAAAGAAGGTCGGAGATTACATTGGCCAAAAACGTTGTATAAATTCGTCCTATTAATACAAGATGACCCCCCCCAAAAAAAAACGGGCCCCAACTCTAATTAGGCCCCGTTTCTTCGTGTTTTGTCCGAATGAAATGAAACTTTAGTCATAACATAATTATATTCAAAACATCACATAAAAACACTAGGGTCTTTGGCCTTTTTTTTTTCTCCGTTTTATAGCATATGTTCCAGATGCCCTCCATTTAGCTTTTGTTTTTTTGGGTCACCCTGTATTACTAATCAATCGACAAAAATAGATGACTACGTACAAGTTGTATTTAATGTCATGAAAGGTTACATAAAATCACTTACTTGCTTGACAATGCGGGATTTTTCCAGAAGATACTGTGATGTCCGGGCTCCCTTCAGGACTCCCCTGAACAAAAAAAATTAAAACATGGCTATTAACAAGAGTGAAGAAATCCACACATGTAATGTTGATATAACAATTGAAAGAATATTTTTGAAAACCAAAATTAAATTATTTTTCTTTTTTTTTTTTTAATAAATTTATTTATCTTTACTATTATATAAAAGGAATTATTATTACTTGGTTAAATGACAAACTGGCTTATCTCCCCCTGATTTGATTTCTGTTCGTATCAATAGCTGATCGATAAAATATAGTAAAACTGATTTTTATCTTTATTATAATACTAGCAGGACCTGTTAACCGGTGTTGCCTAGTGGAAGCATGCCCCCAACCCTCGTAAAAAATTAAACTATGGTTGTTGTTGTTGCCCAACCTCCAACCTCCTCATGTTAAGTCCAGCTTTCAGAATAGACACCTCCGACCTCTTTATATTAAGAACGGCTTTCGCAATATACCCCCCAACCTCCCTATGTTAAGAACAACTGTCTGAATAGACCCCTCCCAACCTCTCGAATGGCTTTCGGAATAGACACCTCATTTTGTGAGAGGTTTTATCAAAATATTTCCTTCAAAGTTAAGCTTGATAATAGTTGTCAAGATACCCACTTGCAAATACTATAAACCTAAAAGAAAATTGAGAGGGTGGCAGTGTCAGTCGGATAGAATTCTTAATTAGGTTGTTTATCGGAATGTCTTTGATAAGTATGTATAATCGATAATTGAAGTAATCTGATGAAAGAAACAGGCGATTTTGGCCAAAGTTAACACCTTACACAGCCTAACATCACAAGTGCATTTGAGAAATTTTATAGCCACACCACAAGCTGAAAGGCTTGACATATAAAATCAACAGCAAGTTCTTTGATGACAGGTGTGTGTTTCTGTTTAAAGAACAATTGCACCATGATACTTGATTTTTTTTTCATTTTAAACTTAAATTCAAGCCATTAACACTGCACTAGAAATAAGGCCAGGTATATAAAATCAACAGTAGGTTCTTTAATATGACAGGGGCGCAATCGAAATGAGTGTTCCTGTTTAAAGTACAATGGAAACACTGATACTTGACTACTGCATTTTAAATTTTAATTCGAACCATTATATATAAAAAATAGTTTTCTAAAAAACAGTAAGTTCTCTACAGTGCAATGTAGATTACAATATATTGTGGACTAAGTTGCTGCAGTGAGGCATGTGAAGATTCCTCTCCATGCAGCGCGATGGGTTTCCTTCTAGAGCAGAGAATCGATTTGATTGAAAAATGGGTGATTTCATCAATTTCGATGAGAATAAAAATATGGGAGTGTGAAACATTCATTGATCATCATTCAATCCTGGGCAATGTCGGGTCTCCCTGCTAGTTTATTTTAAAGTCTTAATATCTTTCCGCAGTTGAAAATGCCTTTGTCCAAAGTATATAGACATTTTATTGCCTTTTTTTTTTTTTTTTTTTAACTCTTTGACTGAGGCATATTGTCACTGCTATGATAAGAGATAAGAGTCCACTTTGATGTCTGAAGATGAGGTTTGAGGAGTTGGAGGAGAAAAGGAAAAAATATACCTTAGTTCTGGGATTGTGTTATGTTTGCAAAAAAAATTCTGCTCTAACGAGCCGATGTTGATGTAATTCACACTTGTATTTTCCGGTTGCCCACACTGAGAATTGACCTTGTAAAAGTGATATTCTCCTGAAGGTTGAAGGTTCAATTCTCAGTGTGGGCGACTGGAAAATACAATTGTGAATTACTTAGGACGTCTATCTAGTCACGGCTGACAGAACAAGAGCATGCTACTACCGTAAAGTAAATAAAGGATTCTGTATGAAATTCAGTCCAAATTCCCAAGTTTGACAAAAAAAATTCCCGAGTTCAACAGGATACGCCTGAAGAAGGTCAGAGGTTACATCAACCGAAATGTGAAAATGACACTCAAGATGAGAACAGAAGTCCGATGAATCCAAATAATACAAATAACCAATTCTCATAAAAAAAAAATCAGAAACGTAATTGCTTTTAATGAAAATTCATTTTTTTTTTTTAACCTTTCAATTTTTGTTCTTGTTCTAAAGAAACACTAACGACGTTGTCACAACGTGGTGACACCCTGATAGACTTTGACGATGGACTATTCCTGACGTCACTTCCGGTAACCAATTTTTGCTATCGAGCAGTCTGGACCTGAAACTAGGTGGAAGTGGGTAACGGCCTTCGGGACAAGATCAAAGTGTAGTATCTGTTCTTCAGATGCTGCACTTCAATTTCTTGTTCTCTGTCAGTGGAGGAGAAATCCTTCACGACTGAGACAATTTTTATTTTTGTTCCTTTTCTCCACGTTAAAAAACGACCCTGGTGTCTAACTCTGTCCCGTGGGGAGGCATTGTAAATAGGAACTAGGTGGAAGTGGGTCGTAACCTTACTTTGTCCTAGTTGAGCAGAGTCCCACGCAACCAATATACGTTTCTGTATTTTCTGTTAATATATATTTCATTTCACTGTTTCCAAGCTTTCTCGTTCTTCTTTCAACATTTAAACCACGACATTTAATTAGGCATTTAATTCTTTTTCCTTTTTAATTCTAACAAACAATAGATTAAAAAAATATTTAAATAGTTGTAAAATGAACAGATTTTTGAACAAAAAACAGAAGAGTGAAAAAGAGAACGAAAGAAAAGTTGAAAGGCATGCTAGTAAACCCTCACCCCGTCCAAAAAAAAAAAATGGTGAAAACAAAAATAAATAAAACCAATTGTAAAACGAACAAACCTTTGAAAAAAAAGTTCAATGTATTTTCCAAATCGACTGGAATTGTCGTTGCGAATCGTTTTTGCATTTCCGAAGGATTCCAACAATGGATTCCCTTCCAGAATTTGATCCGGGATATCATTGTTACCGTTCCGATTGGTTGCTGCTAAGTATTGCATAATCAGCTTTGTACTTTCCGTTTTACCAGAACCGCTCTCCCCGCTGCAGATTTAAAATAATAATAATAATAAAAAATACTATTACTACTAATAATAAATAAAAAACAAAAAATTTTATTAAAAAAAAAGAAAATAAAAATAAACAAAACATAAAAATAAATTAAAGATAAAAATATATTTCAAAAATGTAATAAATTTTTTAAAATAAATTTAAAGTTAAGAATAAATAAAAATAAAAAATAAATAAAAAAAAATAAATAAATAAAAAATAAATAAATAAATAATAAAATAAAAAAAATAAATAATAAATAAATAAATAATAAAATAAAAAATAAATAAAAATAAAAATAAATAAAAATAAATAAAAATAAAAATAAAATATAAAAAATAAAATACAATAAAAAATTAGATAAAAATAAGAAAATTAAATAAAAATAAAAAATTAATATAAATAAAAATTAAATAAAAAATAAAATTAAATGAAAATTTAAAAAATAAAAAATAAATAAAAAAATAAAAAGAAAAAAGATTCTTTAAGAAATTGGTCATCACACAAATATGTAAATTTTAAACGTTTGACGTTATTTCAGACGTGACAGGCAAGTAGGGGAAATTAATTATTCCTTAACTTGTTTAATGGTTCCTGGCTTTGGTAGCCACTATTTTAGACAATGATACCGTCTTTGGGTATCGCCAAGAATCATATGAACAATTAATATTGTCTATAAAAGTTATGTTTTTTATTTTTTTTATCTATTACATTTTCACCCCAAACAAGGTACAGTGCCATTTTGATGTAGGGGGCTACTATGTAGGGAGTTGAGCAGCAAGATGTATTTTCACATTACACTTGAACTTCTGCATGTCAGTACAATAGGGGAAGCAGGAATCCAGAAGGGAATTCCAAAGTCTAGCAGTTCTGGGGAAGAAACTATTAGAATAAAAGGCTTTCTTACATCTAGGGATCTCGACTGTGTAGGGGTGGGACTTTGCTGTTTGTCAGGTTTGTTGGGGGAAATTACATCGAGGTGGGGGAGGGTACAAGGGTTTATAGTTCGTTAGAGCATCCACCATTAAAATACTTGTAAAACAGGCAGAGGTATGCAACATTTCGGACAGAGGTTGAAGCTTAGATGACAGTTCAGGACCTATCAGGTTGGTGACTCTTTTAAACCCTGTCCAGGAGCGAGAGGCCATCAGCAGATGCACCAACCTTAATATAACAACAATACTCTATACATGGGCGAATGGTTGCCTTGTAGAGGTACAGAATACTTTCAGACGTAAGTAACTTTCTAGCATGGTAGAGAGAGCCTTGGCAATGCTCTCGATGTACCTGTTCCAACTCATGTTCCCCATGAACGTTAAGCCGAGGAGTTTAAACGAAGTACTTTCAGGTAATATATCTTTAGCCATAACTATTGTTGGTTGAGAAAGTTTCTTGCAATTATTAAAGGAAACGAGCTTAGTCTTGGCAGCATTGGACGTTACCATCCATTTTTGACCCCATTCCTCTATAGACTGGAGGTCTTCCTCTAAGGTTTCTGCCATTATCTTGGATACGTGTTCATTCGTTTTTTCTTCATGCCTGTTGTAGAGTATGAGGTCATCAGCAAATATACCCATCTCAGAGTCTATTTCATCAAGGAAGTCACTTATGAATTGACAAAGGAAGAGAATGAAACATATATGAGACCCTCGGAATCATAAAGTACCATATACTATATATCGTATACAATATACCACATACTATATATCGTATACAATATACCACATACTATATATCGTATACAATATACCACATACTATATATCGTATACAATATACCACATACTATATATCGTATACAATATACCACATACTATATATCGTATACAATATACCACATACTATATATCGTATACAATATACCACATACTATATATCGTATACAATATACCACATACTATAAATAGTATACAATATACCACATACTATAAATAGTATACAATATACCACATACTATAAATAGTATACAATATAGGGAAAACGAGTTATGTATACCATTGTGTTCCCCAAACTATCATTGGCCCTGTCGGTGGGGCATTAGAATACGCCGACTGCCCCCCCCCCCTGCAGAGGGTAAAAGTTCCTCAATGGGGGTCCTGGATATGACCTTAAACTATATCCAATGGTGAGGCCCCAGCTTGTGGGCTTTGGGGAGTGTGGAGCCACCCTTTAATTACCATTGCTCCCAGGTCCACTCTGACCTGGAGTGGTAGTACCTGTTAGGGTCCCAACTATAGGTTAAATAGAAACAGACGTGAAAACAAATATATTCTATTAAAAAAATTTTTCTTCAAAATCTTTGGATTCCACATTAAATAACCCGAAAAGGGTTGATATGCCGTAAAACAAAAACCAACCAAACCAAACTATCATTTATACGGAGCACAAATGCATCTAGATAATAATAATCACATACGGTCTAAGAATGATTGAGGCTCTCAAAATTATACAGTACCAAGCAGCATATATAGGGAAAACGAGATGTATATCACTGCATTCTCCAAATTTTCCTCTACTCAGAACGCAGGTCGAAAGTACAGAATACATCTGACAACATTGTCAAAATCCAATGTTTATCACGGCAACCTTTACTGAAAAAAAGACAAACTTACTAGGGTAGAGACGCTGCTCATCTTTGTACCCCCTGCACACGCCTCTTATCTTCATGTTGTTCTAGATTAACAAAAAGCTCTTCATCGAGACATGAAAAACAAAAAAACGCCGACCTCACAGGCAACTGCGGTTGTCAGTGAAGAATCTGATGACGCTGATGATTGCAACACATTCATGGATTATGTTGACACCAACATCAGCACAGAATGACTAAGAAGCAATGTAAGTGCAGTAAAACTTGTTTGTATTGTTTCTTTAACTTGTTTAAACTTTATTACTATTTTTTACAGGCAATAACACATTACATTGTCACCGTTCTCACATTAGTCATCATTACATCACAACTGTCATCATTTTTGAAATGAACATGATGTGATAGTTGAGATTTTACACTTCATTTTAAAACAAACCCTAAACGATTATTTCTTTTAGTTCCTGAAATTCACAGATTACAAAAGTCATGAAACTTTGAACTTGTTTTCTGACGTTTTTTTATAAGTGGTGCTTAGTACTCTATGATTCTGGGGACCTCAATCAAATGTGTATTAAAAAAATTTTTTTTTAGAGAAAACAATAAAAAAAATAGAGAAACAGTTTTTATTTTTATTTTTTTTTAATGATTAAATGTATTTAATACAACAGTTCCCAACCTTTCCCCCCCTTAAAGCAAACCCCAAACGAATACCTATTGAATATTTTTGGATACACGGATTACAAAATTGCAAAACTTTGAACCCGTTTTCTGATATTTTTTAAAAACAGCGCTTTGGGTTATTTATATGCGCGATGGCAACCTTCTGTCTAAAACAATGCCATTCTACATCTAGTCTGGTGCACCGCAGCCTCTGTTGCGGCTTTACAGTTCAAAGTTGGAAGTGGTTCTCTGGATGCAGGTCTGGGCGGGTGATAATGAGACCTAGGTTTACCCAGTTACCAGCGTCCCCCTCTCAGCATTGCAAACAAAGTCTGATGGAAAGGCAAGCCAATACGGTCGGAGCCAGCGCAGCTGCAGGAGTTTCCAGAAAGGTATTGCAATGCTTCACCAGTCACCATCGGGACTTATATTGGCTTATTACTTTCACATAGATGTGTTTCTTTTGAAGTTTGAAACAATTTTCATTGGTTGAGAATACTTCAGGAAGACACCATTTATCAAGGCCTGAGGGCCACTCTAGGATAAAGGTTAAATGTTAGGTAGATGGTGAAACAAGAAGATCAGTCACGGTGGAAACTTGGGTACAGCTATATTATCTAAGAAGACGGCTCAATTGAAACGTTATTCACACTGGATTTGAAAACGACCATGTTATAATCAGTTGGGAAGCAGACACACAATATTGTGTTCCACAGACGGATTTGAATACTATCAATAAGAATGTCTGAAGCTGAAACTATACTATTACTACCTTCCAATGCTAAATTCAGAGGGGAAGCTTGGGTAGTATCTGTTGTTGTGATACTATTCTCCCAGGTATTATCTCCTCCTGTTTGGTTAGGATGGGTGGGGAGGTTAGTGTAGTACTTGTTCTATGGTTATGATACCATCTGACTTTATTTTTTTTGGGGGGGGGATGAATAAGTGTAATATCTATTCTGTTGTCAAGATACCATCCTCCCAGGTATCACCTCCTTTGTTGTGGGCAATGTTGTATACGTTCATTTACTTTAATTTGCGGTTCTAAAATGACCTACCTGATGAGAACCACCTGATCGTGTTTGTCGCGGCACATTCTGCTGTAGCAAGCATTACTGATGGCAAAAAGGTGACTGAAAAAAAAAAAAAAAAAAAAAAATTCGATATATTAATAGCGTGTGTTATATTGTGTGTCTCACACAAATTTTTCTTTTTTTTTTTTTTTTTCGAGTGACTGTCATTTAATTGTTATGATCTTCCATTTCTTGTAATAAATAATTTTATCAAAAAATCTTCATAAGTTTTGGTTTCGGTTTCGATTATAGCTGATGGCACCGAAGTCAACTATTTGTTTTATAAATAATTTTACCAAGAATACTTCATAAGTTTTTCTTTTGGTTTCGATTATAGCTCACAAACTTATGAAATAGATCGGCTGAAGAGAACTTGATATTGGGAACTAAAATGGTTCCCTATGGCTTGTCTTATCTGAACTTCTGAAAATAAAAATACAAATATTACGCTGATTGAGATTGTCGGACTGACTTCCTCATCTTGGTTGTTATTGTCACAACATTTCGGCCGTTTTGCCCTCCGGCCTTCGTCAGGTGTTTTGTATCGAACTGGGGAACCGTTTGTTAGGAGTCTCGAACCCAACCCTTTTATTATTGCGGGGGTACCGTGTTCGGACTCCAGCTAGGCTTTTGGGACATAATTGCTGATTCTCTGTTTTGAATGTTACTTTTTCACTGCCTTCGTTCAGGATTGAACTCAGCAGTTTACAGTTACCCAAAGGTGCTGAGTTCAATCCTGAACGAAGGCAGTGAAAAAGTAACATTCAAAATAGAGAATCAGCAAATATGTCCCAAAAGCCTAGCTGGAGTCCGAACACGGTACCCCCGTAATAGTAATAAAAAAAGGGTTGGGTTCGAGACTCCTAACAAACGGTTCCCCAGTTCGATACAAAACACCTGACGAAGGCCGGAGGGCAAAACGGCCGAAACGTTGTGACAATAACAACCAAGATGAGGAAGTCAGTCCGACAATCTCAATCAATGAAAACACCTCATCTCAAAAATACAGACAATTACTAAATATTACGCTCTTATTTTGAAAATTTTTTCTTTCTATCTGCTGGAATTTTTCCCCAAAGTATATATATATATATATATATATATATATATATATATATATATATATATATATATCTTTATTCGAATAGCAAAATTTTTAAATAATGAGAAAGAAGTGAACCCTGATCGAACGTTAAAAAATAATACATAAGTCGATTAAAAAAAAAATCACAAAGTGTAATAAAACCCGAGAAAAAAACTGAATACTATTCGGAATGTTATAAAATAAATATGTCAATAAAAAAAGAAAAAAATCACGAAAAAATTACACAGAAGACGCAATAAGTTCCACCTGTCTGTCTTTGAGGGGCTTGCCATCAGTTTCAGCCCCCTTACTTTGTGTAAGCAGAGAAACCTTCGCTTGCAGTTGGAACAATTTCGCGAGACACATTAGATGTACTTTTTTTGTTTTTATTACAAGAATTCGACAAAAAAAAAAAAAAAAAAAAAAACTTTCTATTTCTCTTTACAGACGTATACGTTTGAAAAAAGTGAACGCTATTCGGAATGTTATAAAATAAATAAGTCGATTAAGTAAAAAAAATAAAATAAAAAAAATCATGAAATGCAAAAAAAGAACGAAACTCAAAGCGCTTTTCGTACAGACGGACTTTTTTTAAAGGATATACGCCTGTAAGGAGGAATAGTTTTTTTTTTTTATTATATTTATATAGACAAATATTATATAGTCGCTACACTGAACATGCTAATGTTTCAGAAATAAAAATATATTTTGCTCTTTTTATTGAGCACTCTTAATAACCTTGATTTAATTCACGAGTTTTCCCTCCTGAATACCTTTAACGGTATATATATATATATATATATATATATATATATATATATATATATATATGAAATAAAATGGAGGTGGAAGGACCTGGATACTCAACGTTTCGCCCGATTTATGCGGGCTTCTTCAAGAGGGATGGTCATTTGCATTTTGTTTTTTTGCTCAACACACATCTCCAAAGACCCCGGGCACCCAGGTTAGTATAATAGAAACCTATGTATGACTTATGTATAGTGATGGCATCTCCTAGTGGCTAATAACGTTATATATATATATATATATATATATATATATATATATATATATATATATATATATATATATATATATAACGTACGAAAAGCGCTTTGAGTTTCGTTCTTTTTTGCATTTCATGACCATCCCTCTTGAAGAAGCCCGCATAAATCGGGCGAAACGTTGAGTATCCAGGTCCTTCCACCTCCATTTTATTTCATATCGTCGGATTTAATCCAGCTCAACAATCATATATATATATATATATATATATATATATATATATATATATATATATATATAACGTTATTAGACACTAGGAGATGCCATCATTGTACATAAGTCATACATAGGTTTCTATTATACTAACCTGGGTGCCCGGGTTCTTTGGAGGTGTGTGTTGAGCAAAAAAAACCAAAATGGTAGTAGGCAGGCAGGCTCGAACCCGTGACACGAAGGCGGAAAAGAAAGTGAAAGAAAATCTGATGTCTTATCCCAAGACCCACAGACAATAGACAATCCATAGTGTTCAAACGATAGGAATTTGTGAACATCGCATAAATGCTAATTGACTGCATCTTAGTTTATACTTACCAGACAGTGCCCGTCCTTGAGTATTCCTAAAGGAGGGGGGTTGATAATTATGATTAAATAATAATTATTTGTTTATACCTACGATGCTTCATTAGTGTTACATGGTTACACAATCATTAGTTTAGGATGACAATTCCTGCCAGTTGGTAGATTTGAACCCAGCCACAAAGTGACCTTTGACTTCATTTACTAAGCCTCTTCCTCCGGACCACCAAACATATTTATAATAATACATATTCATAAAAATAAGTCTGCAGTATTAATGGATCCGCGGTAATGTAAATAAATGAAAACGTCAATGTAAAATAAATAAATAAATAAATAAATAAAAATAAATAACTACTTACGGAGGCAGCTCTCCAATTGATCGACCTTCATATTTTTTGACGCTGTCTTTGCCATAAATATTGAGCATTTGATACGGGTTACAAGCCAAAAGAATTGAGCCAATGTAGCTCTGAAATAAAAAAAAATAAAACTAATGAAAACATTTATATAATCAAGCAAATACCTTATATACAGCAGATGAGTAATTGTTTTATTTTACGGCATGTCAACCCTTTTTGCGTTATTTAATGTCGAATCCAGTCATTTCGATAAAAGCTTTTACGTTTAAACTTCAAATAGTTATTCATATTACATTTCTGAATTTTTGAGATGAGGATTGATTATTCATTATTTGGATTCTTTAGACTAGCGTTCTCATTTTGAGTGTTATTTTTACGTTTCCTTCAATATAACCTCCGACTGTATTTAAGTATATCTTGTCTGATTCGGGGATTTTTCTTTCAAACGCGGGAATCTGCACAGAATTTCCAACAGAAGCCTTTATTAAACCCACGGGTGTAGCATGCTCTTGTTCCATTAGCCATGACTGAATAGAGGTCCTAAGTAATTTGCAATTGTATTTTTGAGTGCTGCCTGCACTGAGTATTGAACCTTCAATCTCCAGGAATGTAACTTTTACAACTGAATTTCACTAAGTACCCTATCCACAGTGCTACGGGCCCTTGAAGGTTCAATCTTCAGTGCAGGTTACCCGAAAAATGCAATTGCGAATTATTTAAGACTTCATGGTTGACAGAACGCGAGCATGCTACCCATGTTGATTAAATAAAGGCTTCCATTTGAAATTCTGTGCAGATTTCTGTATTCAACAAAGATTGCAAAGTTCAATAAGATACACTGGACCGATACTGCACCAACCACACCAGGTGTCTCTAATCTTGTCGGACTGCATCCGATATGACAGGTGTTCTTTCGATCGTACGTTGTCCCGTCACAAGTTGGCCTGTTGATCGTCTTCACCCGCTGTGTGTGGGGCGTTTTGCCTCTCAACCGAATCGTCTCCTATCCTGTGTAGTCTCCAGGTACATCAATCACTCTGCTGATCCTTGCGGCTTGCTGCAAAATGAAGAGTCCTCCCCACAAACAAACAGAACTCCAGTTTATAACAATAACAAACTATTTATTAATTTCATTACTTCATAACAGCTACTGTCTAAATTGAGGTGATTGACTATAACAGTGAACGATGTAAGACCAGACAAGTAAAGTCACAGAGTTCCCATTGACACAGGTTAGTTAACATCATAGCATCAGGCCCAGAGGGCCCCAAATTGGGAGCGCGTGACCAGCCCAGCCGTTCAGTTTGCTGGCTACGACTCTACTCATTTTAGAATTTCTTTTTCTAAATCCAACCCCCCTTCCCCACCTCTCCTTTGGAGGGTGGTTAAAAACATTCTTCCTCTCCTTGTCTCGTCCTCTCAACACCTCTCGCTCCCTTTCCTGGAAGGGGGGTGTGTGCTCACACTGATATCTATTGGAAGTCCCCTGGGTTCCTTTCGCCTAGCACTGTGTGCGGTCCTTATCATTTAATGTCACTTCTAATGCAACCATCTCTTTTGACATATCGTAGATAATTCCAAATCTGTCTACTTCTGAGACAATATACCATCTGCTTTGCCTTTAACAGGCCCATAATGATATATCAGTGGTTGGTTCTATTTTCCTAGCTAAGGTTTTGCATTTCTCTGCACTCCTCCACACCATCCCGTATGGTCAAACACCCCTTCTCACCGTAATATGCACCTCACTGCATGCATTCATGACACCATAGTGTTATAGAAGGTCGAAGATTAAATCAACCAAAACGTTGTGGAAATAATACTTTTTTTCATTGGTCCACAATATATACACTAGGCAGCAAATAAAACAACACAGCTGGGTTATAAAAATATTTTGCTTATTCTTAATGACAACCTGTTTAATTTTAGTATGACGGTTGTGGTATAAGTGAAGGCACATGGTGGGGGTGTGGTGCAGATATGTAGCTTGTCCTCGTTCTGTGACCAACTCTCTTTGCTTTCTATTGTCGATTTATATAAATATTCTTTCATTCCGGAATGTTTAATATTTCCCATTGTCTATTGTTCTACTTCTTTCGTTGTTATTTTTTAAGTGTAACGTTTTTATTAGTTTTAAAACGTAACGTTTTTTTAATGTAACTCTTTTCTTATTTTTAAAATGTAACGTCGTTATTTTTTAAAAATGTAACATGGTTATTAAAATATAACGTTTTCATTATTTAAAAAATGTAACATTATTATTCTAAAAATGTAACATTATTATTCTAAAAATGTAACATTATTATTCTAAAAATGTAATATTTTTAAAATGTAATATTTTTAAAATGTAACATTATTATTTTTAAAATGTAATCTTATTTTTAAAATGTAATCTTATTTTTAAAATGTAACATTTTTAAAATGTAACATTTTTAAAATGTAACATTTTTAAAATGTAACATTTTTAAAATGTAATCTTATTTTTAAAATGTAACATTTTTAAAATGTAACATTTTTAAAATGTAACATTTTTAAAATGTAACATTTTTAAAATGTAACATTATTTTTAAAATGTAACATTATTTTTAAAATGTAACATTATTTTTAAATGTAACATTATTTTTAAATGTAACATTATTTTTAAGATGTAACGTTCTTACTGTTTAAGATGTAACGTTCTTACTGTTTAAGAGGTAACGTTCTTATTGTTTAAGAGGTAACGTTCTTATTGTTTAAGATGTAACGTTTTCATTGTTTTTTTTAAGATGTAACGTTTTCATTGTTTTTTAAGATGTAACGATTTCATCGTTTTTTGGGATGTAACGTTTCCATTGTTTTTTAGGATGTAACGTTTTCATTGTTTTTTAGGATGCAACATTTTTATTGTTTTTAAAATGCAACGTTTTTATTGTTTTTAAAATGCAACGTTTTTATTGTTTTTAAAATGTAACGATTTTATTGTTTTTAAAATGTAACGATTTTATTGTTTTTAAAATGTAATGATTTTATTGTTTTTAAAATGTAATGATTTTATTGTTTTTTAAATGTAATGATTTTATTGTTTTTTAAATGTAACGATTTTATTGTTTTTAAAATGTAACGATTTTATTGTTTTTAAAAATGAAAGTTTTAATAATTTTTTAAATGTAATATTATTTATTAAATGTAACATTGTTATTTTTTAATGTAACGTTATTATTTTTTAAATATAACATTATTACTTTAAAAATTTAATGTTATTACTTTGAAAGCAAAATATTGTTTAGATTATGTCTTTAAGTAAAATTCATTCGTAATGTAATTATTACTAGTAAAATGAACCAAACGCTGTATTTAAAGATTCGCAAAGAAAATAAAACTTTGAGACTTTTTTTAGGTGACTGCAAAAGTTATTTATTTCGTTCGTTTCCATACGTAAGTCGCCGAAACATTTACAACATGATGCTAGGTATTCTCTCCTTGTTTTTTTTTTCTGTCAGAGAGCAGTTCTTTGTTTTTAGCTACAGCCATCTATTGTGTTGCAGCAATTATCTCTAAGACTAACAGGTTGACCGGCTCGCTTTCAAAGGGGTAGGAGGAGGAAACTCGCCACACGTTATTTCCTTTTTCTTTTACTCTTTTACTTCTTTAAAAATGAATTGTGCCAGACTATACTTTCCATAAACTGAAAAGAGAAACTTTCTTTTTTTCTTGTCTTTTTTTGGGGGGTGGGTGGGGGCTTTCCATTCTCTAATCATCACTTTCAGACTTTCATTTTCCATAGCATTCCTTCAAGGTTTTAACTTAACAAGTCATCCATTGTTTCAAAGGCAAGCACCAAAATCAACATACATCATCTCTTCCAGAAAACTCAGATGAAAATCTCTGGACAATACTTCTGACACAAATGAAGTCTCTGTACAAAACTTGGATGTACTCTTAATTTAACATTAAAAATGTCACTGTCTTGGCATAATCACCGACACATCTGTTCCCGCAACGGTCGGTACTAAAATGGGTGACCATTTAGGAGATCCAGGTGCTGTATGTTCTCTTTGCTTGCTTATCCATCGTATCGTTCTTGTATCACTTTTCTCCATGCGACGCACATTTTCAGTACGTGTTTAATTGGCAGTCCCCTGGGTTCCTTTCGCATAGCACTGTGTGTATTTTGTTATGTTATATCTGTTCTGTTATATCACATTAAGACCACGGTCCTGGATATGACCTAAAACTATATCCGATGGTGAGGCCCCACCTTTAATTTATGCAGATTTCGTACTCAATATTATAATAGACCTAATTCTTTATTGATTATTATAATATATTCAATATATATGAACCCACCACCCCCCGCCCCGCTTTCGAGGGTGGTACAGTCGTAAAATAAGGTAAATATAACATTTAAATTCATGGAGATTTCATTTTTTTTTTATATAGAGACCATACCCTATAAATTATTATATTGTACCCATTATATAGTAGTGACTGGCTGATTATTAAAGAAAACACACACGCCGATGCCATCAGCTAGAATCGAAACCAAAACATATAACCCACCAGGTTTATTCGTTAATCTCTGACTTATATAAATACATATACAAAAAAGAAAAGAAAAACTCAAAATGCGTAGAAATACGATATTTAGTGGACACGCCTGCCAAGTTCCATTTTTTTTTAAATTTTGACTATTAAGCAGCTATACTACTGGACGAAGACCAAAGCCAATTTGTTCCACAGGTCCAAGCCCTGGATATGACCTTAAACTATATCCAGTGGTGAGGCCCCACCTTGCGGGCCTTGGAGAGTGTGGAGCCACCCTTTAATTGGCATTGCTCCCACGTCCACTCTGACCCGGAGTGGTAGTACCTGTTAGGGTCCCAACTATGGGTTGAATAGAATCTGACTTTAAAAAAAAAATATATACTCCATTAAAACTTGTTTCTCAAAATAACTAGATTCGGCATTAAATAACCTGAAAAAGGTTGATATGCCGTAAAACAAAAACAACCAACCACATTAAGACCCTTTTATAAAAGTAGATAAAATCAAAGAAACACTTACATATATATGTCCATTGCTGAATCTTTTTTCGAGCGTTTTAAGAATGATTTCTTCAGACAATTCTCTAAAGAATAAAAACAAAAGCAAAAAAATTATTTGATATTTTAGAGAATACTTTTAAGCTGAAAAACAAATTAAAATAAAAAAAAATTTATAACAAAGGCGAGCAGTTCTAAGAAAGAAGCTTTGTTCATAGAACCTGCATTTAGAGAGTAGGAAAAATTGTTGCTAGTCGTTGTAGGTAGTCGAATGTTTTTTGTGAAAGTTTGGCAAGGGGGAACTGTAGATTGGAGCTCAGACGAACATGTGTCATGAAAATAACGATAGAGCAGAGACAGGCTTGCAATGTCTCTTCTGTTGGAAAGAGGTTATAGGGAAGAAAAAGGGTATCACCTACTTGGTTTCAAAGCTGGTGTTGAACTGTCAAGGCAAGATAGGGCATGCCGAGCATAAGGAGATGGCTTATCAAGAACTTGTTCACGTTGAACTTGAAGACGACCATATTGTAGTCAGTTGGAAAGCAGGAAAACAGAACAGAGTTCCACAGGCGTGCAGTTCTAATAAAGCTTTTAGGTTTAGGCACAGATAAAGAGTGGGGGAAATTATTGATAATGGTTTCAGCTAGACGAGTGTTTTTTGTGCAAGTCAGGACAGAGGGGACAATAGATTGGAGCTCAGACGAGCACTTGCCATGAAAATAATGACAAAGCAGAGACAGGCTCGCAATGTCTCTCCTGTGAGAAAGAGGTTGCAGGGAAGAGAAAAGAGTATCCCCCACTAAGCTACAAAGTCTATTTTGAACTGTCAAAGCAGGATAAGCTGCTTCTAGCAGCTCCTGCCCAGATGTGGCGACATCCTTAGATGTACTTGGCTCTTATACAGTTAGAGAATTGTATCAGTAGTGAAATATCTACTAGAGCAGTAGAACGATGCCACCATTTTTCCAGCAGCCTTGGCAACAGATTTGATGTACGTGTTTCATCTCAGATCAGGATTAAAGGTCAGACCCAGAAGATTTCAACTGATGCCAGACAGGGATCAGATCGTTGATGATCTAAAGATAGAAACTTGATTTTAGATGCATTAAAATTAACCAGACACCTCTTTCCCCATTACATCACGTGATCAAGATCAGAGGAGAGAGAATTTAGTCGTTTATGGTCTTTGAAGTGTTGTCATAGATGGTAGTGTCGTCAGCATAAATGTCTATGAATGATCTTGGGAGATAATTGATATAGATCAGGAATAGAGTTGGGCCGAGGATGGACTCCTGAGGGACTTTAACATTAATACTGTGAGCTTCTGATTTCTGCCCATCAATCACTACTCTTATGAACCTATCAGAGAGAAATGATTTAATAATTCAAAAGATATTTCTAACTATACCATAGTTGGAGATTTCGTGAAGTGGACCTTTATGCCATTCCCTATCAAAGGCTTTTTATGTGTCAAAGGCAATTGCCTTTGAAAGGAAGCCTCCAAGAGATTCACTAATCCTATGAGATATAACTGTTAGCACATCTGCTGTAGATCTAGCAGAACGGAAATCTTATTGCATGTCACTGAGGAGGTTATTTTTTGCTGAGATGGTTGACTATTTAACAGATTCTAGCGGCTTACTCATGACGCACAGGAGACTGATTGGTCTGTATTGAGAGGGAGATGAGCGATCACCTGAATTTTTAAATACAGGACATACTGATGAGATTTTCCAGGGTATTGGGAAACAATTCTCCTTAAGACAATGCTTAAACAGTTTTGTAAGTATGGGAACTAGTTCTGGTTGGAGCTTTTAGATCACTATAATAGGAATGCCATCAGGGCTAGTTGCTTCACTGGATACAAGGTTTTTGATTAGCTAAGGTTATCTGATGCTGAATCAAGTAATGTTGGAAAAACGATTTTATGTTTTAAATTCTTTAAATCTTCAAATATTTATTCATGGTGTTTGGTTTAGTAGCTTTGTAGAAGAAAATTGTTGTCTTTTTGTTTTTGACTTAACAAAACGATTTCATCTTGCAAAGGGAAAGAGGAAAAAACCCAATATTAATGCTTGGTGCATTTTCGGTTAGGCAATAAGGTATCTTCAGATAGCCTGATCCGGTAGCACCATTGAAAGCCAGAGAGGAAATGTGACGTGATAATCACTTTCATGATCATGCTACGATAAAACACAAGCCAAATATTTGGTGTAAATCAGTAGGTGTGTGTGTGATTCCATCGTGTAACATAAAAAAAAAAGAACCCCAAACGTCTGTCACAAGCTGTCTGCTGGCAACAGTTCCCAGCAGTTTCCTTCTCAGCCTTATCTGCTTTCACCTGGCTTCAACTATAATTTCTCTTGAGGGACCTTCAAGCCACCAACTGTCTCCACCTGAGCATTGGCCTCAACTGTCGCAAACCCAAGACAGTCTGTAAACTGTCACAAAACTAACTGCTACTCCTAAAACTGTCTGTAAACAAACACTAATTATATTGACCTCTATGGTCCGAACTTTTGTCTCCATTACTGCCACACTTTGATTAACAATCCTATTTTAATTCCTTTGCGTACTTTGATGAACAACTTCCTTTCCAATGTCGTTTCATCAACCCCGCCTCCTTGATAAACTTATTTCCTCTTTTTTTCTTTCTTTCTTTCTAACATTTGGGAGGGGGAGGACATTGAGAGTATCATATTTTTTAATGGATTAAAAAGCCCACTGTTTTTATATTCAGGATTCATTCTTAAACTAATTAATCGATCATTATGAATTTTGGAACACAGCTGCTAGGTGTAAGGTCAGATAATATGCACAGAGAGAAAAGAGAAATTGGAAACCCTTCGTAAAAATTTGGATACCTTCGTTTTTTGTGAAAGTTTAACAATAGGTATCTTCGGGCCAAGATCACAGTGTAGCATCTTTTCTGTCCTCGGTCAGTGGAGGAGAAATCCTTCATAACTGAGACAATTTTTATTTTGGTTCCTATCCAGAGTGCTCCTTTTTGAGGAGCTGGATTTTCCCACATTAAAACCCGACCTTGTTTCTAACCCTGCCCTCGTGGGGAAGCAAGTGAATAAGAACAATGGCAATTGCTTCGTTTTTACAGACGTTAGCCATTCCAACCTCATCGTAGTTTTCTGATTAATCATCAGCGACACCCAAACCAAGTCTGTGGGCCTTAAGATGACTTTTCGGGCCAGCATTTGACTTGCACAGTCTGCCACATATATATGGCAGACAAAGCTGTGTGTTGAAACTTGTTTAACTTCTGCCTCCGTTTTTTTTGCTCCCTGTGCTCATGGCCTGTGTTTTTTTGTGGTTAACGTAAGCCGCTTTTGAGCACGCTATTACAAGCCTCACATTTCCAACTGTTCAATTCAATGGGCAAAACCGACACATTACCTTTCCGAAGCGTTCCCTTGAGTTCACCATGATCGATTCTTTCCTTCGCAAAAATTTCAGATCCCCCTCTAACTAGCCTTCTCCATTTGGGCCGGCAGTTTGCTAGGGTTTCCCAGTTCTGAACAGGAATCTCGAAAGCTTTTTTAATGCAATCCTTGAAGCACTTCTAAGGTCGATGTTGAGGATGTTTCCCAGTCTTAAGCTCGCCGTAAAACAACTGCTTAGGCAGCCTCATATCCTCCATCCAAACATGACCTACCCAGTACAACCGGTTCCTCATTATCATCGCTTTGATGCTCAAACACTCAGCCTTCCCGAGAATATCCGTATCAGGTGTCAGTGACTGCCATTTTACATTTAGAATTTGCCTGAGGCATTTCTGATGGAATCTCTCGAGATGCTTCAAGTGCCGACATTGTTGCCCAACATTCAGATGAGTAAAGTAGACAGGTCGAGTAAACACTGATCTTGGTTTTTGAACAATAGGTATTAGACATCAATTAATAAATTTTACTCAAATTTTGGTTTCTTCAGAGTATTTTAAAAAAATGTTTAGGGGACATAATATGGGTCCAATCTCTAATTTGAAAACTTAGAAAACTTATTTTCTCTTTTTTTGTTATAGTTATTTTTTTTTTTTTTCTTAACACTTGGAGAGGGCTATATTGATAATATCAGAGATAGAAAGATGAGGAAAAGGGAGAAATAAAATCCAGCCAAATAGTGACAAAAAATAAGGAGGTAAGGCCCTAGTGATTTAGCATTAAAAATATAAGAGCAGATTTCAACCAAAAGTGGATATCTGCTTTTTCCAATTTAAATGAAAAAGTGGAATTTCGCTAAAAAGGGAAAAACACACATAATGAACTGTGGCTATTTTTTGTTTTGTTGTTTCTTGCGATGCAATCAAAGAAAACCAAAAATCAAATTAATGGATTATTTTTTTTTTTACTTACGATAATGTTATCAAATCTTCAACGCTTTCATCGTCTTCTTCGTTTGTTTTAATTTCCATGTTTTTATTCTGAAAAAAAAAACAAAGAAAAAAGCATATTTACTTTTGGAGAAAAATATTTTTAAAACAGCACCAACAAAATAGAAGAAAAACAAACAAATAATTCTGTGAAACTGCAATAAAATGTTCTTATTAATATAGCTCTATTCAACAGGATATTAAGCACTTTTTATGCGGGATTTGCTGTCTTAAATAATAGTTTCTGGTCCGATTTTGAGAGATCTGTCTCTCTTGATACATAAGTGTTGAAATTCTTGCTTTCTCAAGGTATTGTTACCAGTCGAACAACTGCTTTTAATCCTCAAAGTAATAGTCAAGGGGAGAGATATAACAGAATCATCTGGCAAACTGAATTTAGCTCTATGTTTGAGAAATATTCCTATTACTAATTAGGAGAGACATCTAGATATAGCCCTCCACAGCATTCGTTTGTTACTTTCCACCACCTATCTTTTCAGGGTGAGTATTAGTTTTTTTGGGGTTTTTTTTTTACATGGGGGTCACCACTTATCAAGGCCCGAAGGCCACTCAGGGATAAGGGTTATTGCATGTACAGTACATGTCTTATTCCCCATCATTCATGAATTTGTTTGACACAGCAGAGACTTGTTAAGCACGTTAAAGTGTGAGAGGACTTTTGAACAAGAGACGAGGAATTATTCTGGAAAGTACCAATAAATAAACGTCTGTTTCACTAAACAAAAACAAAAAAAAAAAAAGAGTCGAATTTTTTTCTTCTCGATGTCCACATGTTATTACTAGGACGGTTTCTAAATGGGAGTGGTAGCTGCTTGCTTTCGGACGATCTGGAAAATAGTGGGCAATCTACACTTGGAAAAAATTTTTCAGAGGGCTTTACTAACCCTCTTAAGCTTTTCTTGTTTTGCATCTGATTATTATTATATTATCTTGCTGTAACAGAGCTGCTAGCGTTGTCAGCAGGAGCAGCTGTATGGTAGCTTACATATGCAAATGACCAGACCGGCTGTGCGAAATGACGTCACAGCAGAGACAAAAGGGGCACATGTGGATGGAGAAGTGGTGTCCGGAGTATCACAAGTTCGAGATATGTCTGGAGAATAACAGCAAGCAACATACGGGTAACTAGAGCGTCTTAAAATGACACGACAGACAAGAGAACTTGAATGCCTACTAGACACTATCCTCGAGGGCCTTTTTCTTTTTTTTTTTTTTTACATGGTAGTCACCACTTATGAAGTCCCGGAAGCCACTCGGGGATAAGGGTTATTGCATGTACAGTAATCAATGGGATAATATAGTAATCGTTAGTAATGGAGATTTGATAAAGTGTCTTACTTAAGGGGGCGATTTATCAGAAATTTGTTTATGTTGGACTTGAAGACATCCAAGTTGTAGTCAGGTGGGAAACAGGCAAACGGAAGAGAGTTTCACAGGTGTTGTCTGGGTGTTTGGAGGTGTGCATTGAGCTAAAAAAGTGGTAGTAGGCAGGCAGGCTCAAACCCATACCGTGAAGGAAGAAAATGTGAAAAAAGAACAAAAAAAAAACGTGACGTCTTTGCTGTTGCACCAATCACCAAATTGGAAGAGACGAAGGCTATTGCAAAGTAACGTAAAATCTTGTTACTCATATGCAAATGAGACGGTGTCGGCTTGGCTAAAAAGCTTGCTTTCAGAGAAGGAGAGCAAGATATTTTAAAATGGTGAGTTTGGACAACAGTGTGCGTGTACACTATTTTTTTTTTACTTGGGAGCCACTACTTATCAAGGCCTGAAGGCTACTCGAGGATAAGGGTTAATGAATGTAAAATGGTGGTGTAGTAATCATTAATGGTGTAAATTAGGTTGAATCTGATTTATGGGGACGAATCAACAAGAACTTGTTAATATTGGATTTGAAGGCTATGTTGTATTCAACCAGGAAGCAAACCAGCGGAACAGTGTTCCATAGCTATACTGCAATCGTGAAACATGACAAGTTTAAACACAAAACCCTAAAACCACATTTTAAAGGAACTTTTTGTCTTAATGTTGATTCTTTATTTGCTAAAATACCGTTTCAAAAGTCACAAGAATGTCGAAGGGACTTAAATTTCTGGATTAGTTTGTGCAGTGCGTAAGATTCAGTTATGGGCAAAGAAAAAGAAAAGGAAAATGGTTGTCGCGCCTGATTATATCCTGACGGATCTTACAAGTTAAGGTGAAATCTCGTTACTTACATGCAAATAAATGGTGCAGGAAGGGAAATATTTTCAAAAGGGAGTATTATTTTCAAAATTGTGAATTTGAATTATATTGTATGTACATACAAGAAAAGGAGATTTTAACTAAAAAGCAAAACCATAAAAACTTTGAGGAAAATATTATTCCGAAGTGCCAGCCAATTTCTTGGACAGGAATCCCTGTCACAGATGTGCGGGTGGAGTTGCAGGTTGCAGAGATGGATGATCGGCTGTCCGGGCTTGTGAGGATGTCAAAGGAAAGTTGGTCAGATCCTAGGTCAAGGCAACAATCCTGGATCCAAGTGCCCCGGGAATGACGTCAAAAACGTTAAAAATGGGGAATGTAGAATCCCCGAAGATAGGTTACTGGGACTGACCGACATTTCAGACAATGTGTGATGGAGTATTCTGACGTCATCTGTAGCAATAAAATAGAGGCAGCAGACAATGATGAGAAAGAGAGAGCGGCAACCACGGGCAGGACAAGCAAACACATCATCTGTCATTCTGCACCCCCCCCCCCACGACCTCTCCATGCTGCCAGTGTTGTCACTAGAAAATAATCATTCCTGTTACATATTATTTTAAAAGTGCAAGAGACTGTTTTCTGTTTACATCAATTGTGGAGGTACGCTTAAGTTGTACACATTTCAAACAAACCCCAATTAGCAATCCGGCTAGTTTTTTTGAATAGCACAACAACCTCAAGTTTATTCTTCCTTGGCCGTTTTGGCTAGGATCAAAGTCAACTGATCACGCTTTCTTTGCTGCAAACTCCACTGGTACTGGTCGTATGTCAGTGAGGTGATGGCTCGCATCGATCCCTAGCATCCTCGCCTGATTACTGTATCCAATGTTGTTGACAACGTGAGGCCGTCGTGGGGCAGGGAAAGACAAATAGTCTACATTATGATCCTGACCGTGGCGAGAATGGTGCTTTGGACGTCACGTCTGCAAGGTGGCCGGAGGATGTTGTCTTTTTCTGATTAGGATCTGATTGCTTTCTTTAAACACCAACTACGGGTGAAGATCAGATGTGATAGAAGAAGGCTGCATCGCACGACATTTGACAGAAGATGGATACTTGTAGCAAGTCTGTGTGTACGAAAAGGAGCCAGATTTGAATACGTGTTCCACGCCTAGGTGTGGAACGCGCTGTTCCATCAAGTGTAACTTTATCTTTAGCCTCTTAGCTAGCCGAGTGAGTGCTCCATCCCACCCCGATTAGGAAGCCTCCAAGATTCCCACCGCCTCCTAACTGCAATTTTTACTTTTCACCCCTCCCTCTAAATTTCACCCATCTTGGAGAGAAAGAAATCAATCACTAACCCCTCACCCCAAAAATTTTCTTTTCTCCGTTTCGTCCCATCTAGAGAGCATCCTCACTTAGAGACTGGCCTGCAGGAGCTCAGGTTCCTTTATAAACCGAAGTTGGGCGATCTATCAACTAGACGGGGTTGGAAGGGCCCTACTAATCACTACTGGATTTTTTTTTCTGCCCTCGACACAAATGAATTATTGTATTACCTTTATCGTTATCTTTTTTGTTTTTACACACTAATAAAAATGTTTTAAAAATTGGGTGCTAAGTAGGACGTCCCCAAGTACGAAAAGGCAAATGTGGTATTATGGTGAAAGATTCTAGCTAAGAGAAACTTTCATTTAGTTCTAGAGTGGCAAGGATGACCAACGACCCCCATTTTCCTCTCTTTTGAGTTGGCCTAAGTTTTTGTTTATGTTAATTTTTGCCTGAATAAAGGATTTAATATCTTAAAGTGTAGTATCTGTTCTGATATCACACTCCGTCTTTTCTGACCTCGATCAGTGGAGGAGAAATCCTAGATTGAGGCAATATTTATTTTTGTTCCTATTCAGAGTGCCCTTTTTGAGGGAGCTAGATTTTCCTCGCATCAAAAACCGACATTGTGTCTAACTCTGTCCTCATGGGGAGGCAAGTAAATGAGAACACAACGACCCCGAGCCAAATTTTTTTTTTTTTTTTTTTTTTAAATCAGCATAACAAACGTCAAAAGAACAATGTAACAAAAATGTTACAATTTACGTTGAGAAGCAGAAATTAAAAAAATAAATAAAAATAAAATTTAAAAAAAAAAATGAATAAAAATAAAATAAAAGACGATTTACATCACGAACAAGTTTTATATCAACAACAGGCCTTCACAAAAAAATTCTTTCATTGTTATAACCAGCGATTGGGGAGGGGCTTTTCCAGGGTGTAAAATATTCTTAAATATGATCTTGTAATTTGTCCACATTTCGTATATATTCTTAAAAAGTCGTGATTTCAAAAATAAAGAAAAAAGATGCATTTGGGTGCCATTAGCTAGAATCGAAACCGAAACTGTAGCATTCAAAGCTGGTGACGTTACCACTGTATGAACGTGACGCACATATGAGCTGATTAAAAGTAAACTAAGATGAATGGACAAAATGTATAACGATTTTTTTTTCAATTTTGACCCATTTTTTACGTCTTAAAAACAATTTTAACCAACCCATAAAAGGCCTTTAAAAAAATCCAATCATTTGAGACTCCTAGCGCCGCTCTGCGACTTTTAGTTTCGGAGGAGATAGAGTTTGAAAATAAGAAACCTTCTCTGCCACCAATAGCAATGGCCAGTGACTCCCTGTCTGAGAGTACATCTTTCAAACTGCTTGGCCTAACGTTCATAGGAAACACGAGTTGGAACAATTATTTTGAAAACATTGCCAGGGCCACTGCGAAAAAGGTAGACTCTCTCTACCGTGCTAGAAAACTACTGACACCTGAAAGTATCCTGTACCTCTATAAGGCCACCATTCGCCCATGTATGGAGTATTGTTGTCACATTTGGGCTCGTGCATCTGCTGCCAGTCTCTTGCTCCTAGACAAGGTTCAAAAGAGAGTTGCCAATCTGATAGGCCTTGAACTGTCATCTAAGCTTCAGCCTCTGTCCCATCGACGAAACGTTGCATCCCTCTGCCTGTTCTACAAGTATTTTAATGGTGAATGCTCTGACGAACTGCAGACACTTGTGCCCCCACGACGTAGACACTCTCGACAAACCCGACAGGCAGCTAAATCCCACCCCCACACAGTAGAGATCCCTAGATGTAAAAGATCTTTCTACTCCAGTAGTTTCTTCTCCAGAACCGCTAGACTCTGGAATTCCATTCCAGGTTCCTGTTTCCCTAACTGTACTGACATGCAGAAGTTCAAGTGTAACGTGAACCGACATCTTGCTGCCCAAATCCTAACATAGTGCCTCAGTAGTTGCTGCCCCTGATAGTAGCCCCCTACACCAAAGTGGCAATGTGCCTTGTTTGGGGTGAAAATGTAATAAAAAAAAAAAAAAAAAAAAAAAAAAAAAAAAAAAAAAAAAAGACATATAGCCTTTTTTATGTATTAGCTTTACTGTTTGCGTTTTTGAAATCTGTCATCATATTCAACGATGCAAGCGGACGGATATGAAAATTAAAGTTTACAAGTGAGAAGATCGAATAATTCAAAAATCGCTAAATTATATTTATTCATGCATTAAGCCTCTTTGGGAATCTTTTCATATTTTAATCAGTAACTCCATTCATACTTTCAATAAAAAAAAAAATGTGTGTATATAACTATATAATAAAGCTCAACGTCTGTCTGTACACGAATAGGCTCCTATATTGTTTCCTATTAGACTAAACTGACCACATTCAATAATAAAAGAGGTATCCAGGAGCATAAAAATGGGCATGATAAAGTCACCCCCCCCCCACCACTAATGGGGGGTGGGGCAGGGGGGGACCCTATGCATGCTCACATCGTTTTATGTAGAGCTACCAAATTTGGCAGGATAACCCACTATGGTGAGGGGAAGGTTTTGACAGGTTCAACCACTCACCCCCACTAACAGAGGTGAGACCCCACCCCGGGGGGGGGGTCACTTATAACTAGAAATCTTGTGCGCACTCACACCATTTGATTTACACTCACAGAGTTACCAAATATAGCAGGATAACGCACCATGTGGTGGGGTGGGGAGGTTGCTCACCCCCACTTACGGGTTGGTGATCCCAGGGGTGTCACTTATAAATAAGAACCCTGTGCACGTTCGCATCGTTTAATGTAGACCTACCGAACTTGCCAGGATAACCTCACCATGGAAAGGGGAACGTTTTCGCGGGTTATATCACTCACTCACACCAAGAGAGGTTGGGCCCCCATGTGGGGTCACTTATAATAAGGAACCCTAATTAGTGCTCATACATTTGTGCCAATAAAGATTCCCACTACTGCCCCCTCATGTTCGTTTGAGGCGATTACTTTGGCTTTGATACAGAAAAGTTTTATGCACACACATACTTTTCAGACCCTTTCATAAATCAGAGTCCATTTTTTTAAAGACTCTTTTTTAGCCCAATTCAATGACGGGTAGGCTGTATAATGTCGAAAAGAGGGTAATTCTTCAAATTCATGAGTGCAGTCTTATTTTTGGTATCAATTAGTACTCTGAATAAGATTCTAAAAGAATTTTTGAAAAAGCCAATTTTGGGCGGTTTAGCACCATCAGAAAACTGGCAAAACTTGGGATTTCGAGGTAAAATGCGGAAATATTGCTGATTTCTGTAGAGAAATGATATTCTACATACTTGGAATTGATCTATTCTCTTTTCTTATATAAAAATTGTGTTCATAGATATATTCATGGGATAATTAGTTGAAAAATGGAATTTTGGGGGCATTTGTGGGGGTTCGAGTTTTTTTCCGGGTATTTTGACCCAAATTTATCTGTAGCAGAGAATTCCTACGATTAATCCCCCTCCATTACTCCAATTATCCTCAATATTTAGGTTTGCTTCCAACAAACCACAGCAGAGTAGATTAGTCACAGAAACCAACCAATTCACTTAGGATAAATGAAAGCATATTTATTTATTTTATTATTTCACTTATAACTAGAAATCTTGTGCACACTCACACCGTTTGATTTAAACTCACAAAATTGCCAAATATAGCAGGATAACCCACCATGGGGTGGGGAGGTTGCTCACCTCCACTTACGGGTTGGTGTTCCCAGGGGTGTCACTTATTCACTTAGAATAAATGAAAGCATAAGGTAAAAAAAAAAAAAAATCATTGGAATTCAACAAAAATTACTAAACTGAATGAAACTATGAAAATTGATCGCAATATGGTTACATTTCTAGAAAAAAAAAAATGCTTGCAAACCTTTCCTGGCCAGTCTTAACCTTATTTGAAATGTTGTACAAAGTGTTAGCGACATTTGACTCTTCCTGCACAGCAAGCAACTACGTGCAGCTGCTGATTGTTCTTTCAGAAAGAAGAACTTTTTTTATACACTGAATGATTGTCTTATTTAGTTTTCTTTTCTTTCCGTTGGTTGCTGAATTAGTGTCTTGAACTTCTACTGGTAACAGGTGGTGAAAATTAGGCTCGTTAGCAATGGCATCATGCTTTACAAAAAACAAAAACAAAAAAAAAAACCCAAAACACTCGTCTAACTACAACCACTAGGGAGTTTGGTAGGCCAAATTTTTTAAACAAATATATATACACATACATAAATATATATAGAAAGAGGTTTGTGTTTACTATAACATTTTTACGCATATATAACACAAGTATAAATCATATATCTGCATGAATATAATTACATGTAATAGATAACTACAGATGATCATCTCATAAGAAAACGGGAAAAAAACTAATAGGGAATTACTTAAAATGAATGTTTAAAAGAATATGCAAATTAGCTAGATCTTTTGCAGATGAATGCAATTCCACAACCCATATATAAGAAAATTGTATTTTTTTTAAATAAACAGAAAAGGTTTTTAATATGAATACCAATACACAAAAAATAAAACAAATTTATCAGAGGTTAGGGTTAAACAGAAAAAAAAGGTTTTTAATATGAATATCAATACACAAAAAAATAAAAGAAAATTTATAGGATTATAGATATATAAGTTGTATAACGACAAACCTAAAACAAAAGCAGGTTTAAGACTCCTAAAATTCATACTCGAATTGTTTGTGGAAAAAAATAATTTTCAAATATTAGTGCTAAGTAATAATCAGTTGTAAGTGACCGACTTCCGGAGGTCGGAGGTTGAATCCTCAGTACAGCCAATACAAAAAAAAAAGTTATGAAAATTAAATCGATTGATTTTTTATATTAAATGCTGAAGTACTCAACAGAGCCAACATGGACAGCAAAGAAGTTGTACTCACCACCACACAACTGCAATGGACTGGACATGTGACCAGAATGGAAAGCAATCACACCCCAAAAATACTATTATATGGCGAATTGGAAAATGAGTACAGAAAGACTGGTGGGAAGAAACTCTGCTACAAGAATGTGATAAAGCGCCACCTACAGGCAATGAATATGAACATGAAAAATGAGGAAGAGCTAGCAACAGACCGAAGTTGCTTTCACAAAGGAAAAGCAAAAATAGAGACAAAAATAAAGGCGAGGTCTGAACAAAAACATTACCAAAGGCAACACCCTGGTAACTGCCTATGCAGTACTTGTGCGGAAACTTTCCACACTGAGCGTGGAATGCTACAACACTCTAGGATAAAGCACTGAGATGCTGACTAGTCATCTTCAACTATGAAGAACTGTGTGATGATGATGATGATGACAACGACAATGACAACAGGCAATACAAAGAATACAATGACAAACTATTTTATTTCTACCAGGTCATGGAGATTTCAGATTTCAACGGGACACATCTAAAGAAGGCCAAAAGTTACATTGGGTGAATCATTATGAGATTAATGTCCGAGTAATCATTTTATTTTATTTGTTTTTCGACATTGGATTTTATTCAAACATCTATATTAAATTTTTCTTATACTAGCGCGGGGGAGGGGCGTAAAATACGCTTAAATATGATATTTTAATTTGTCCAGATTTTGTATATATTATTATAGAGTCGTGATTTAAAAAAAAAAAAAAAAAGTATTTGGGTGCCATCAGCTGGAATCGAAACTGAAAGCAAAACTAACATTCAAAGCTGGTAACGTTACTACTGTACCAATGTGACATGCATAAGAACCGATTAAAAATTTTAAATCTATATATCTATAAAAGTAAAAGTGTGTGTGTGTGTGTGTGCGCGCACATTTCCCTACACAATAACTGTCAATTTTAAGTCTACAGACTCGAAATTTGATATACAAGGTACCGAGATTTGGGAAATCTTTGTGATCCGCTTTCGGCCAGAAATTTGGCTGTTAATGGGTCAAAGTTCAACGATTTGACCTTTGAGAACTCTACCAAACTCCTCCGACAACTTTGGGTCTAAACACTTGAAATTTTAGATATAGGTTCCTTTGACATGGATCTAACTTTATAACTTGATTTGAGCCCAAAACAAAAAAAATATTAAGGGGTCATAATAGGGGTCAAAGTTTTTAAAAAATTGACCACTTTCCTTTTTTTTGCTCAACATACACCTCCAAACACCTGGGTAACGCCGGGCTGAAATGCTAGTTAAAAATAAACTAAGATAAATGCATGACGATTTTTTCAATTTTAGCCAATTTTTGAACCCTTAAAAAGTATTTTAACCAATTTTTGAACCCTTAAAAAGTATTTTAACCAATTTTTGAACCCTTAAAAACTATTTTAACCAATTTTTGAACCCTTAAAAAGTATTTTAACCAATTTTTGAACCCTTAAAAACTATTTTAACCAATTTTTGAACCCTTAAAAACTATTTTAACCAGCTAAAGACCCATAAAAAATGGTCAATAAAAAATCCAATCATTTGAGGCCCTTAGCTGCGACTTAGTTTCGGAGGAGATAGAGTTTGAAAATATGAAGACATACAGACAGATATAGAGCCTTTATATATAAGATTTCTCCTAATATTCTTATGGTATCTGTTCGATGTAAAGATTAATAGAGAAATTCAGTATGGTCATTTGTTAAGATAAGGTGCAACAAACTAAGTAATACGGTATCAATTCGATGTGCAAGTAGTGATTAGTATTTATTGACCATATGCAACAAAGCGTTGCACTCCTTTAGTAACATAACGTGTATAGGCATATGTGAGAAAATCAGCAGCAACCATATGATAGTTGGCTAGCAGAAATAGCAGCAGCAACCGTTAAAGCACATATGCAAATTAAGCAAGTGTACACATGCTGACGTCAGGGAAAGAAGGAGACAGAAAAAAAAGAAAAAGGGACAGTATGTGGTCGAGCAAGAGAAGCAATGATGGATGTGTGAAGTCGAGAGCGAGAAAGCATTAGCTAAGGCCAGCATCAAGGGGCGGAGACAGAGACTTTTAAAAAGCACATTTTATATGGCACAGTGTTATAAAACCTGTGTGTACGAAAAGACTTTTGAAAGATAATAAAATCCGTTGTTTTAGAAAAACCATGAATAAATATATTTCACTTGTACTTTTAAAAAATGCAGAGTCCAATTTTTATTTCTTTCCTTTTTTTTTTTTTGTTGTTTGTTCCTTTGCAACCAAATCTCAGACAACGTGTGGGTCCTAGTGTTTGAAATGTAACGACACGGTAAAAAGTAACGGCCATGTTACACATATTAAAACATCAATTTGAATAAAGTGTTGCCAAGGTCGCTGGGAAAATGGTTGAATCCTTCTATCGATCCAGTAGATATCTCACTGCTGATGCAATTCTCTACCTATATAAGAGCCAGGTACGTCCCAGGATGGAGCACTGTTGCCACATCTAGGCAAGAGCTGCTAGAAAGATCTTATCCTGCCTTGACAGAGTTCCAAATAGACTTCGTAGACTAGTAGGAGATATCCTTTTCTCTTCCCTGCAACCTCTTTCTCACAGAAGAAACGTTGTGAGCTTGTCTCTGTTTATCGTTATTTTCATGGCAAGTGCTCGTCTGAGCTCCAATCTATGGTCCCCCTCACCAAACTTTCACAAGGAACACTCGTCTAGCTGAAAGCACCATCAATACATTCCCCCACTTTTTATCTCTGCCTAAACCTAAACATAGATTCCATGAACAAAGTTTCTTTCTTAGAACTGCACACCTGTGGAACTCTCTTCCATTTGCCTGCTTTCCGGCTGACTATAATATGGCCGTCTTCAAGTCCAACGTAAACAAGTTCTTGAAGAGCTGTTCCCTTTAAGTGATCCAATTTACCAAATTTCTGCTAACAATTACTACAACATTGACCCATTGACCACTATTCACTTATTAACCCTTATCCTCGAGTGGCTTTGATAAGTGGTGACTCCTTTGTAAAATAAATAAATAAATAAAGAATAACTTTAGTTGCCGATTTTTTACAGCCACATAAGCACTTGCTTCTTTGATTACTATCACATAAAGCATCAATTTTAAGTCAACGGGCTATAACTTTTGCCCGGTTTTAACTGGAAAAATATCTTGTTTACTATAATTTTATTGAATATATTTTGTAACGCGCTCTTGAAAAAAAAAATATTTGTCTGATGACTTTACATATTACTGCAATAACAAATAACTATTAAAAAAAAAAAAAAAAAAAAAAAAAAAAAGGGCGTATGACACTAAAATAATCTTTCTTGTTTTTCCATTGGTTTGCTCTGTCTCTTACTGGTTGCATTTGAGTTCGTTCATTCATGAAGCTCGAGCGGGTTTTTATTCAACACTCATATACAATAAATACCATTAAATCACGTCAACATTTTTTTTCCTATTTTCACCATTTTTTTTTTTTTTTTTCAAAATGTCATATTTTTGTTCATTCAATTCTTAACTATTCCCATTATTATGCATGAGAATCAAAATATGTACACACACATATATATAAGTGTATATGTAAGTAACTTTTTCCATGGTATTCACACACACACATTATATATATATATATATATATATATATATATATATATATATTATATATATACATATATACACACATATATCTATATATACACACACACACACTTACATATCTATACATACATACATATATACACACACACACTTACATATCTATACATACATACATATATACACACACACACTTACATATCTATACATACATATATACACTTATATATATACATATATATATACACACACTTACATATGCTTATATATATACATATATATATATATATACACACACTTACATATGCTTATATATATACATATATATATATATATATATATATATATACACACACTTACATATGCTTATATATATACATATATATATATATATATATACACACACTTACATATGCTTATATATATACATATATATATATATATATACACACACTTACATAGGCTTATATATATACATATATATATATATATATACACACACTTACATATGCTTATATATATACATATATATATATATATATATATATATATACACACACTTACATATGCTTATATATATACATATATATATATATATATATATATATATATATACTAGCAAAAGTACACGTCGTTAACTGGGTTCAAAAAGCCTACAGAAAATGGACTCTGATTTATGAAAATATGATAGGTTATGAAAAGGAATGAAAAGGAATGGTTGTAAAGAGATAGCTTCGAATTTGGGGGTATCAAAACCAAAGCAAAATATGATGAAAGTAAAAATAAAATAGATAAACCCCATAATTTATTATACCATACCTGCTCACGTTGAAACACTTGTCACAATATTCTGTGGATCTATATTAAAAAACTTGTTAAACTTTGTGACATATTTCCATTCTATGGAGGTCAGGTACGAACGAACACCCCATAATTTTATTATACCATATTTCTTCAAACTGAAACATAATTATCAAAGTATACATACGCAGATAGATATGAAAAGTCTTTATTAACGTTTGTGCCTATTTCCATTCTATGGAGGCCAGGCGCGAACGCAGACCCCACAATTTTATTATACCATCCCTATTTAAGTTAAAACATACTTATCAAAGTATTCTTATGTACATCTATATCAAAAACACTTGGAAATGTTTTTTTTTTAATTTTTAAATTTTTTATTTGTATATTTTGTGGACCAGGCGCGAACGCAGACCCCACAATTTTAATGAATCATCATTATGCCAAATCAAACATACCAATTCCTGTGTCTTGATACATCTTCTACCACATATGTGATCAGTTTTCTATAAAAGTCAACCATATAGAAGCCTATTCGTGATCAGACACACAGACGTTCAGCTTATATATATATATATATATATATATATATATATATATATATATATATATATATCACACACATATCTCTACTATTATATAAAAGTCCCTTTGTGTGTGTGTGAATGCCTTCCTTATAGGTTCCGAAACGGCTAAATTTATTTTCTGCAAATTTCACACAAAGATGATTTATATGTCTGGCAGTGTTCTTAGATATGTTTTGTACAGAAATTCGTCCGCTAAGTATCGAAAATCCAAAGAATCTGATCTTAAAAATAGCCTTTCTTTCTCATAGATGAAAAAGAATTTTTACATGGGAATATTTTAGGTTACACCAGCAAGGGGGATAATAAAATCTCAACAAATAATTTCTTAGAAAAAAAATCCAGATTTGTTGACGTCTGGAAACATAGCTCAGTGGTAGAGCATTCGATTACACATCAAATGATTCCGTTTTCAAGCCCGGGTGTACCTCATCATTTTATTTTAATTTTTTCTTATTAATGAGTTCTGTTTACGATAAAAGAAGAGGAGGTACCATTTAAAATTGCAGCAAATCATTTCTTTACATATTTTAAAACTAAACATTAATCAGAATTGAGTTTCCAGGGCATTCATTATTAAGCCCAAATATCAGCTGACGTGATATTTTAAACAAACACAACCAGAATTCGATAAACTACATTATCATTTATCTTATTTATTTATTTTTTTTTAATTTTTTTTCCAAATTAGTCCACTGGGCAAATTATTCCTTGTAATATATAATATTCAATGAAGGATTGATTCTATGATAATACATAAGCAATCTGCATAAATTAAAATATCGTGTTTAAGCGTATTGTACGGCCAAGCAACACCGGGCGTCCAGCTAGTACACATATTCACACGCATACACATATATACACCTATACACACATACACATACATGTGTGTGTGTATATATACACATGCATACATTTATATATACTCACACACACACGTATACATATATATATATATACTCACACACACACGTATACATATATATATATATACTCACACACACACGTATACATATATATATATATACTCACACACACACGTATACATATATATATATACTCACACACACACGTATACATATATATACACTCACACGCACACATATATACTCACACGCACACACAAACGTATACATATATACTCACACACACGTATACATATACATACATACTCACACACACACGTATACATATGTATACATACTCACACACACACGTATACATATGTATACATACTCACACACACACGTATACATATGTATACATACTCACACACACACGTATACATATGTATACATACTCACACACACACGTATACATATGTATACATACTCACACACACACGTATACATATGTATACATACTCACACACACACGTATACATATGTATACATACTCACACACACACGTATACATACTCACATACACACGTATACATACACACACACACACACACGTATACATACACACACACACACACGTATACATACACACACACACGTATACATACACACACACACACGTATACATACTCACACACACACGTATACATGTATACATACTCACACACACACGTATATATATACACTCACACACATACACGTATACATATATATACTCACACACACCAACGTATACATATATATACTTACACACACACGTATACATATATATACTTACACACACACGTATACATATATATACTTACACACACACGTATACATATACTTACACACACACGTATACATATACTTACACACACACGTATACATATACTTACACACACACATATACATATATATACTTACAAACACACATATACATATATATATATATATATATACTTACACACACACACACGTATACATATATATATACTTACACACACACACACGTATACATATATATATATATACTTACACACACACACACGTATACATATATATATATATATATACTTACACACACACGTATACATATATATATATATATACTTACACACACACACACGTATACATATATATATATATATACTTACACACACACGTATACATATATATATATATATACTTACACACACACGTATACATATATATATATATACTTACACACACACGTATACATATATATATATACTTACACACACACGTATACATATATATACTTACACACACACGTATACATATATATACTTACACACACACGTATACATATATATATATACTTACACACACACGTATACATATATATATATATACTTACACACACACGTATACATATATATATATATACTTACACACACACGTATACATATATATATATATATACTTACACACACACGTATACATATATATATATATATATACTTACACACACACGTATACATATATATATACTTACGCACACACGTATACATATATATATATATATACTTACACACACACGTATACATATATATATATATATACTTACACACACACGTATACATATATATATATATATACTTACACACACACGTATACATATATATATATATATATATATATACTTACACACACACGTATACATATATATATATATACACACACATGCACATATACATCTACACATATATATAAATGTACACACCCACATATAGATATACATTAATACGCACAGATATGTATATACATACGTAGACAGGTTTTTAATCATCCTAGATGCACGTCTTAAAAATTGAGGGTGATTCCCTTCCAATGCCTTTAAATGCGCTCCCAAATACTAATCTGCAAATTTTTATCGACAGAATACATACAGCACCTAATATTCCCAAATCTGATACTTGCCAGGTTCATAGTTGCTTAACTGTGATGATCTACTCAGAACTTATCTGTCTGTAACGTGATAATGATGCTCCCGACCGGCAGTAATTATCAGTTCCTACACTGATGATTGCATAAGCATAAACCACTAGTGTCTGTAGGATAAAAATTCCTAATATTTATTTAAAAAATATATATATGTGTGTAAGGCACTTTGTGTGTATGCGAGTTCATTTCCTATGAACACGAAAACGGCTGGGCTAATTTTTTTTTTAAATTTCACAGAAATGTACTTGATGTGTGAGGGAGTCTTCTTTGATAGGTTTTGTATCAGAATGTCTCCAATAAGTACCGAAAATCAATAATAAAAAAACAATCCAATGAAAGAATAAAATCTGATTTTGCCTAAAGTCAACACCTTATACAGCCTAACATCACAAGTGCAATTGAGAAGTTTAATTACTACACAAGCCGAAAGGCCCGGCCTAAAAAATGAACAAAGGTGTGTTCAGAATAGGTGTTTCTGTTTGAAGCACGATTGAACCATTCAAGCTGTTATATATAAAATTATTTTTATAAAATCAACGGTAGGTTCTCTACAATGCAAGGAGGCATATGAGGCCTTCTCCTGATGCACCGCAGTGGGCCACCAACTAGAGCAGGCAATCAATCGATTTAATTGAGAAATGGGCGATTTCACCG
Organism: Euprymna scolopes; assembly: GCF_053919585.1. Lineage (NCBI taxonomy): Eukaryota > Metazoa > Mollusca > Cephalopoda > Sepiida > Sepiolidae > Euprymna > Euprymna scolopes. The sequence goes on from NC_136514.1 coordinate 81,600,052, forward strand.
ATTTCGATGACAATAAAAAACATGGGAGTGTGTAACAATCGTTGATTGGCATTCCATCCCGGGCAACGTCTGGGCTCCCTGCTAATAAAGCAATATTTCAAATATAAATGACGAAGAGTGAATTTGGATTATTTAGATTTTTCAGACTACTGTTCCATCTTGAGCGTTATTCTCATAATGTTTTGGGTGATGTAACCTCCGACCTTCTTTAGGTGTATCTTGTCAAACTTGAGGATCTGCACAGAATTTTGAACAGAACCCTTTATAGGTTGCGCAACGTTGGGTATCCCTGTTGGTGTGTGTGTGTGTGTGTGTGTGTGTGTGTGTGTATTGGTTGGTTGGTTGTTTTTGTTTTATGGCATATCAACCCTTTTCAGGTTATTTAAGGCCGAATCTAGTGATTTTGAAGAAAAAAAAAAAAAATTTTAATAGAATATGTTTTGTTTTTTTTTCAAGTCGGTTTCTATTCAACCCATAGTTGGGACCCTAACAGGTACTACCACTCCAGGTCAGAGTGGACCTGAGAGCAATGGCAATTAAGGGGTGGCTCCACACTCCCCAAAGCCCGCAAGCTGGGGCCTCACCATCGGATATAGTTTAAGGTCATATCCAGGACCTGTGTGTGTGTGTGCGTGTATATATATATATATATATATATATATATGCTTTGTTTTTTTATTACCGTTTTATCTGTTTGGTTACATATGTTTCGGATGTTGGACCATGTTTACGATCCAACAGCCTCGTCAGACCTTACAGAAATGGTTGTTAGTATTATGAAGAAGTGTTTTAGAAGAAATACGGAAAAAAAGGGGGGTAGGAGATAAGTGAGTGGGAGATGGGTATTAACAATATTTCAGTTTTGAAGGTTAAAATGCATTAAATTGTATTGTGTGTGCGGAGGGGAGTAGCAGATTCAGGTAGGCGTGGGTGGAGATATATGGATATAGGGAGGGGGAGGTGGAGAGAGGATGGGAAAGAAAAAAGAGGGGGTAAGGAGAGGAGGGGGAGGAGTTTCAATTTTTAGGTTTTTAATTTTGACTGCTTTTTGCTATATATATATATATATGAGAGAGAGAGAGAGAGAGAGCACTGATTCGTGGTCCAATGGCGATAGCTGCCGACTGTCAATGCGATGGTTGTAGGTTCAATCCATGGCTGGGGAAAGGTGCATGTCTAGCCGCACTGATGAGTTGTGATACAACGAAACAGTACTTTATGTGGATGACGTATATATATATATATATATATATATATATATATATGTGTGTGTGTGTCTTGAAAGTTAAAATTATCTAAAAAAAAACTTATTTCATTTTTCTATTTTTTTTTTATCATTGGGTAGAAAACTATTAAGTCAGTAAATCATTTAGTCACCTGCAATCGGTGTATCAACTTGCTCTCTCGAATTCACAAAATCCCAATGTTATTTCAGGGATCATCAGTTGTTTACTATGAAACACTGTTTCAGGGATTTAAAAACAATACAGTATATTAAATCATAGCTCCGCAGCAGTGTTAATCAAACACCACCTCCCTTAATCACAAGAACATAAAAAATTTCAATTTCTATAAACGTTTTCGATTATTTTTGTAAAACTTCTTTTCTCTTAATTGTAAAGCTGATATTTCCTTATTTAAAAAAAAAAAATCTATAACAGACACGTATTCAGCAGCAGCATTCACAGGACACGTATGCAAATGACCAAGCTAGTGCACGAGATGACGTTACAGCAAGGGAAGAAAAAAAAAAAAGGAGAGAAAAAAGGTGGCAAGCAATGGAAAAGCACACGTACGTCGATAACGAGGAACCAAGTTAGCGACCAAAGAATTTAGAAGCGCTAGTCTGTGTGAAAGGAATTTCTTAAACAAGATGAAATCGGAACTTTGAACAAAGAAATAGTCGGACGACCATGTGTCGTGGAACAAACTGCCATGTGGTAGTGTGAGAGGCTTTTAAAGCACATGCTAGACACAGTTCGCTATATCTATATATATATATATATATATAAAAGTGAACGTGTCTGTGTGTGTACATTTCCCTACACAATAACTGTCAATTTTAAGTCTACAGACTCGAAATTTGATATACAGAGTACTGAGATTTGGGAAAATCGATGTGATCGGTTTTCGGCCAGAAATTCTGCGATTAAGGGGTCCAAGTTCAACGATTTGACCTTTGAGAACTCTACCAAACTCCTCCTACAATTTTGAGTCTAAACACTTGAAATTTTAGATATAGATTCCTTGGACATTGATTTGAGCCCTAAACAATAAATTTTAAGGGGTCATAATAGGGGTCAAAGTTTTTAAAAATTGACCGTTTTTTGTTTTGTTTTGTTCATCATACACCACAAAACACCCGGGCAACGCTGGGCACCCATGCTAGTAGTTGCTAAAACTAAGAGATTTTAAAAGAAGAAGCAATGCTTTGTTTGGAAAGTACCATTAATAAATGCCTTTTATTTCAACTAGGAAAAAGCTGAGATATCACAATTCCATCATGATGCTATCCTTTAACAACAACGGTACACATGCTGTGTGCACTAAACTCTTTAAAATGCACAAAATAAAATAAACTCATCCTCCGACGTTGAGTCTCTACAGTTCCAGGTGAGCATTGTCTGAAGATAGCGGTTTCAATCCTACTCAAAGCAGGCCAGAGGATTTGTTGGCCAAAAAGTGTTGAGACGACAACAGCAACTATGGAAGGCAGTAATTACTGGGGATACAGTTACAAGGCTCAGCATTCCTATCCAGTTGTAGCTAATCACCTGAAGAAGGCCAGAGGATGAGTTGGCCGAAATGTGATGAAACAACAACAACTATGAAGATGAGGATAACTGTCTGCAAATAAACAAATACTGTAATAAAATATTTTTGGGGTTGAGGACATGTGTTGCATGGAGAGTGTATTTGTGTGCAGGAACTGTTAGAGAATCAAGATTAATGTGGAGAAAATATCTCTGGATGGCAAAGAAGTTTTTTGTCATAATTGGAGCACACGGTGGAGCAGGTTCTAGTATGATTGCTTGAGTTAATTACCGAAAGAAGGCCAGAGGATTGGTTGGCCAAAACGTAGAGAGACAACAACAACTATGTAGATGAGGATAATAGTCCACAAAAACAAACAAATAAATAAATATATAAAAAACAAACATAAATAAATAAATAAATATATAAATAAATATATAAATAAATAAATAAAGTATAACTCTTATAATTTCAACATCCGCTTCGTTCAAATCAAAGTTTCGTAATAAAAAAAAAAAAAATGTGCTGCAGTAAACTTTAATTTTCTAAGAATTAAGAAATAGTAAATGAAATTCATTGCTATATGATACTTCAAGTATGTATTAAGTTGAGTTTACGATATATTGCAAGTAAGAATTGTTAAATATTATTACCAGGAACAAAAACATTGGAAATAAATTAAATCTACTCTTACTTGTTAGGTATTTATTACCTAAGTTATCATCTACAGAAATCATACATTTATGTAAAATAGTTTTTTTAGTTATTCATTTAATGAGTCTCATTGCAGTTTCTATTTTCATCGATTGAGCTCTCGGGCGCTGCCATTGTATTCCGTAAGCAATCACGAATATCTACAATTTCTTGGTTCTGTAACTTCTTTATGATTATATCTCTTCGGAGTGACATTGCTTGCAAAACATAGTTGTCACTAAAGTAAGGACTTTTTTCTAGAAATTTTATAACCGTCTGCATAGACATTTCTGCATCATCCCATGATATTGCTTCATCAGAATGTTCTTGGTTATTTAAATTAGGGTCAAGAGAATGGGAGCTGTGGCTATTTTCATCACCATTACTGCCTTCAGAATATTGATCAGTAGTTTCCTCATCTTGTTCCACCCACATTTCAACATCATTTGCATTAAGTGATTTAAGAACAGCGTGGTTGGTCGGTAACCGTTTGGTTTCAAGAATTTTTTCTAGACCAGATGTATTCTGATTCCTTCAGTTCAGAAGCCTTTGGCGCTGGGCATAATTTACCCCATGCTTTTGTTAATGTGCTTGCTCGAACTTGATTCCATACACTTGCAAGAGAAAATATGGCATCTTTGATAGTAAAATGGCGCTGAAAATCGCTTATACTCACGGTACTATTTATCATATTCATCATGAAATCATTTCTGTAGAAACATTTGAAGTTCCAAATAATCCCTTGATCCATAGGTTGGATGAAAGAAGTCACATTAGGTGGTAAGTAGCACACAAAAATGTTCCCGCAAGATGACACTAGTTCTGACTCAGGAGAATGTGCTCTACAATTGTCCAACAGAAGCAATCACTTTGAATCAGGTTTACCTAATTCAAGAAAACGCCTCTGGACAACTGGCACAAATTCTTGCAAAAAACATTTTTTAACCAACTGTTGATTCATCCATCCATTTCGTGAAGACTAATAGGATACTGGCAAAGGCGAAACTCCTTTCAATGCTCGGGGAGACTTTGATTTGCCGATGGCAAGAAGCTTAAGTTTATGAGTTCCAGAAGCATTAGCGCATACCATCACTGTTAGTCTTTCTTTATTTAATTTGAATCCTTTTATTTTCTGCTCCTCGGATCCAGCTAATGTTTTTGTATGTAGGCACTTACAATTTACGCCACTTTCATCAACGTTTTAAACATCCTCTTGTGTTAAACCATAATCGGCAATTATCGTCTTGAATTTGTCACAATAATTTGATGCTGCGTGTGTATCAGCAGACTGTTGTTCGCCTGACATTGTTAATTGTCTTATACCATGTCTACTCTTAAAACTTCTAAACCAGCATTCACTGAATTTCATATCTTCTGCGATATTCAACTCTTATTTAAGAGATTTTTCTTTAGCAATTAACATGGGCCCAGATATTGATACACCTTCATTCTGTTTTGCTACAAATCACTCATGTAATATTCGATCGAATTCAACTTGCTTTGGTCTGCGAAGAGTCCTTCTTTTGACATGTCTTATTTGGAGAGAAAGGAGCAGCCTTCAATATTTCCTCCTTTTTCTTTTTGATGTAAAACAGTTTACTTCTTCCAATCTTATAATCTCTCAATATAACGCTATTTTCAACTCCAGCATCTAATTTTTCTATAATTTGACGTTTTTCGAGTAAAGTCAGTGTCACTTGTTTTCTTTTAGAGTTGCAAGCCATTGTGATGGGTTGTTTTACACTATTTTAAATATCGCAATCTGAAAAAAAAATTTACAGTTAGTGTAAATTAATTATCGATAGCTAATCTACATTAATTACATAATATCAATATTAACATTTCTGCGCAATATCTGACTAAACCATGTAAACAGTTTTACTGCAACTCCGCATCAAATATGCTAATACAATTTCAATGACGAGACAGTCCAAGTTTAGAGGAAGTTCAGGTTTAGTGGAAGTCCAAATTAAAGGAGTTTTACTGTATATAAATAAATATATAAATAAATATATAAAAAAATAAATAAAATATACAACTCAAAGGATTACAATAGAAAAAAGTGAGTCGAATTTCTTTGCATGTAACGTGTGGTTCCGTCGGATTAACATGTAACGACAACGTTAGATAAGACTGATTATCTATCAGGTCACCCATAAGTTCTATCCGAAATTTTTACCTTTATTTTCAAATTGAATGAAACTTAAAAAAAATATTGTGTATATTATGTAATTTTTTTTACATTTTTATGTTTAGATTCATTTTAACTGATTACATTTTTTTACAGAACAATAAAATTTAAATTTGCTTGATTACAACTCTATTAACATGGAAATGCCTCAGAATCATTTGAGGCATATAATGCTTTATGAGTTCAAGAAAGGAAACTCAGCAGCCGAAGCGGCTAGAAATAGTCCACTTTGAATTGGTACCATCTAATGCAACAATTAATGCTCAAATCTACTGTCAACAATTACAGTTTTTGAAGCAAGCTTTGAGGAGGGGGTAAAAACCTGCTTTTGTGAATCGAAAAAGGGTGATGTTTCATCAGGGCAATGCACGACTCCACACAGCAAGAATCATCTCACAAAAGATTGAAGAACTCCATTGGGAGAAAATTCCTCATCCACCTTGTTCTCCTGACCTTGCTCCTTCAGACTAAATCATTTGAAAGGAACAGCTTTTGTAACACAGAAAGATGTTGAAACTGACATTTGTGAATTCTTCGAATCAAATCCAAAAGGATTTTACAGTAATGGAATTAATAAGCTTGTTAATAAAGGAAAGGAACTCATACATAATCAGGGAAAGCATATTGATGATTAAATATTTAATAAAATGTAACATTTGGTCACTTTTCTTTATTCATAAATTCGGACAGAACTTATGGGATAATCTGATACGTTACAATTCCATCACAATATTATCTTTTCAACGATTGACCGAGAACGATTATGTTAATTTCATCACTACATTGGAACAGTACATCGAATTTGTGATCTATTTGCGTTACGTCTGGCTTAGTGCGTGAAGAAATATGTGTCCCGATAAATGAAAACTAGTCACATTTTACTTAAGTTTTTGCCTTACAAAAAAAAAAAAAAAAAAAAAGTCGATTTTTTTTTTCTTTTCTCAAAGAAATACATGAATTTTTGATTAAATATATTTTAATTCTACTGTATCAAGTGGATTTTTTTTAAATATCTATAAAAAAAAAAGAAAAAAAAAAAGAAAACATTGAATGAAATAGAAAAAAATTGTCTTTATCGTTAAACCATTGGATTGCAAAAGTGGATACTCATTTTCGTCAAAAAATTAATATATTTACCTCAAACATATTTATCATCATTACGTTCACACGGGGGCATGGGGAACGTTCAAACCATGACCAGGTAGGGAGAGTAGAAAGTGGATTTTGGGTTTACTTTTGGCAGCCGCATAACTCTCGCTTCCTTATTTTGTCCTGTAGTCCTCACATTTCAGGAGCGATATTTCTGACAAAGAGGAAAGAATTGCTGTTTTCTGAGTCAAGATCTATTCCATCTAACACACCTATCGTTGGCAAGTTTTGGACTTTGAAGTAATATTTTTAATTTTAGCTCCTTACACCAAGTGGCTTCATGCCCTGTCTGGAGCAATTTCCATCTTTACAAAAAAGTTGTAAAGATAAAGAAACTATCATTAATTAGAATCTTCTTGTCTCATGGCATTTTCAATGCCGTAGATGAAATCATGGTTAATGTTTCTCCATAAGCTTCGGTCCATTGTTGATCCAATTCCTTTGAAGACATCACATGATTCGAACTTGGTAGAATACATGGGGTTGGTTGCCATTACCTTCCCCAGCGCATCTGACTCGCCTGTTTTGCACCTCCCCGTTGTCCTTAGATCATCCGTATAATTGCAGTCGAATAATGTAACTCTTAATACCATAGAACCGTTGATCTGCTAGAGATTCATCCTCCTCCACAGCCATCCAACATCCTGCTGCCAACGTCATCAGAGTTACCTTTTCCTAGATGCATGTCTTAAGACTAAGGGTGCATCTCTCACAGTAAATTAATGCGCCTCCAGATACTAACCTGGAAATTTATTATGCCTTAAGTGCAGTACATACAGCACCTAGCCTTCCAAATGGTCACCCATCTGGTACTGACCAGGCTCATCATTGCTTAACTTCGGTCATGTGGCAGGAACTGGTGTGTCAATGTGATTGTGCCGTTTCATTAGTTAGAATAACTATGTAATAAATAAATAGGATAGATGATCAGTAATTCATGTTTCATGTAGTTTGAAAAATTTAAGTATTTTTTAGATTTTTTTTTTTTAGCTCCTTAAATCAAGTGGCTTCATGCCTTGTTTGGAGCGATTTCAATTTAAAAAAAAAAAAAAAAAAAAAAAAAAAAAAAAAAAGAAAGAAAGAAAGTAACTTGCAACTGTATTCTTCGTATCGCCCGCACTGAAGATTGAACCATCTACCTTTAGAAGAGTGTCATTTAGAACTTTAACCATTATACGATCACCAGAGCATGCTACACCCGTGGATTACTTTTTTTTTTTTTTTTTTACTCTTCTTTCACCTCAAACAAGGCACAATACCATTTTATTATAAGGGGATACTATTTGGGACCAAATTTGCACGGACAATATGTAGGGAGTTGGGCAGCGAGATATCCGTTTACATTACACTTGAACTTCTGAATGTAAGTATAGTCAGGTAAGTAAGGACCCGGGAGGGAATTCCAAAGTCTAGCAGTTCTATGGTAAAAAAAAAAAAAACTATTAGGGTAGAAGGCTTTACCGCATCTAGGGATCTCGAGCAGGGTAACAATGGGATTTTTTGCTGCTTGATGAGTTCGTCGGTGGTATTTACGTAGAAAGGGTAAAAGCGCTTTGTGTGCATCAGAGCACACTCCATTAAAATACTTGGACAACAAGCACAGAGATGCCAGATTTCAGCGATGGGACAGAGGCTGGAGTTTGGTTGCTAGTGCGCAACCTATAAAGGGTTCCGTTCAAAATTCCGTGCAGATCCCCAAGTTTGGCAGAAAGATTCCTGTATTTGACAAAGATTTGTGAATTTGATAGAAAGATTCTTGATTTTGACAAAAAAAATTTCTGAATTCGGCAGAAAAATTCCCAGAGTTCGACAGAAATATTTACTGAGTTTGACAGAAAGCTTCCTGATTTTGATAAGATATACCTAAAGAAGGTCGGAGGTTACATCACACGAAACATTATGAGAACAACGCTCAAGATGGAATAGTAGTCTGAAAAATCTAAATAATCCAAATTCACACTTCGTGATTTATATTTGAAATATTGCTTTATTAGCAGGGAGACCTGACGTTGCCTGGGATTGAATGATGATCAACAAATGTTACGCACGCACAAATTTTATTATCGAAATCGGTAAAATCGCCCATTTCAAAATTAAATAGATTGGCTGCTCTAGTTGGGGACTCCGTGTGGTGCACCAGGAGGAATCTTCATATGCCTCCCTGCAGTGACAGTCTGCAAAATATTACACTCTAGAGAACCTATTGTTGATTTCATAAAAATTATTTTTTATATTGAATGGCTTGAATTTAAGTTTAAAATTCAAAAGTCAAGTATCAGGGTTCAAAACATTCATTTCGAACGCGCCTCTGTCATATCAGAGAACCTACTGCTGTGCCTTTCTGCTTGTGTGGTAATAAAACTTCTCAAATGCACTCATGATATTAGGTTGTATTAACTTTGGTCAAAATCGACTGTTTCTTCTTTCATCGGATCTTTTTTAATTACCGATACTTATCAAAGACATTCCGCTACAAAACCTATCTAAAAACACTGCCATATACATAAAGTATATTTGTGCGAAATTTCATAAAAGTCGGCTCAGTCGTATAGGAATCCATGGGGAACGAACTAACACACACAAGGTGCTTTTTATATAATAGTAGATATATTTGGAATATAAGTTTTATGCTAATAATTTATTGTGCGGAGGACATTATAAAATAGAGGAATGACAAAGTTTATCCATACAAAATAATTAAATTTTATTGACGATGCAAGATAAAAAAAATAGTTTGCAAGAAATGAGTGTTTAAACGATCCAAGCAACGTTCCTGTGTAAAAGATTTTTGTTTTTTTTTGCATAAGGATAAATTGAGTACAATGTTAGTTTCGGCTGGCGCCACGTGCGTTTACGCGTGTATAAATGGAATAAGCATGGGGATATGTGTGTATTAGCGTACCTGTTTTGTGAGAGAGAGAGAGAGAGAGAACATGTTTTAACTTTCGGGTACTCTTGCATTAATTCTCGGGATTTCCCGTCAAGTATGGATCGGGCGAGGCCAGCAATCGTCGGTTTAACCCGAGCGTTGTAACAGACGCAGACTAAGTTAAAAACAAATAAACAAACGGGTGAGGGGGGAGAAAAATGCAAATAATCAAAAATATCAAAAACCTACCTTTAAAGAACTGAAAAATTTATTTTATTTAGTTATTTTTTTGCAAAACTATTTATCAACAAACAGTTTTTTTTTTATCAAGAAAAGATAAAGTTTTACTTTTTTTTTTAAACCTTAAATTGTTAGATGTAAGTTTTTGTCCCCCCCCCTTCCCCAAGACTTTGTTCAATCAAGTTTTTTTTTGGGGGGGGCCACAGAAATTATATATATATGTGTCAGGTCATGTCATATGCTACTGGTACCATGTAACCCAGTACTACCTGCCTCATGGTCGGGTAACCGGCGACTAAACTGGTTCCCCCACCAGACTTGTTTGGTGAGGAGGGCGGCTAGTCTCCCTGAAGGATTAAAAACAAGACCTTCCAAAAGGGCGAATGAACTCTTTTTCTGGGTCAACGGCCAACTAGCACCGTGTATATTTGTGTGTGTGTATATGTGTATTGGGGTGGAGAAGGCTCCCGTAAGCTGTGGTGAAGGCAGCCTTTCTAGGAGAAGCAAATCTCTGATTTAAAAAACCATAAAGCGGAAGACCAGTACCCGCATTAAGCTGGTCTGCAGTTTAATTTGTTGCTGGCTATCTTGCTCTTGCTTGTTGCTGGATCTCAACATTTTGAACCGAGAGAGAGACTTAGCTGTCGTACAAAGCCAAGACTCTGTAACATCATATTTGTATAGATACTCCCCCAGGATTTTGGGTTTATGGATTTTAAATGTCTGAGGGAGTGGCACTCGTCTGACAAGACGTTGCAATCATCATATATATAAATATATATTAAAGATAATACGTAAAAATGTTCATGGAAAGCGTAAATTGTTAGACGAAAGTATAGAAAAAAAAAAAAGTTTTTCCAAGAAAACTTTTTTTTTTTGCGGTTGTTCATTTCTCGAGATGGGGTCCACACAATGCTGATGGTTTGTGGAATCCTCCTCCTCCTTTGTTATAGACCCTTCCAACAATTGGATATACGACTGTAGTCCCTGGCAGAATATATTTGTTTATTATTGGAAGGAGGGTCTCGGCGTTGCGATTTGGTACGGTCACAAAAAAAAAAAAAAACACTCATTGTCGGTGATGTAAATAAAAAAAAAAAATAAGTCTATTTAGCGTTTCAACATTTGAACAACACTCGGTTGAAACCGATGATTGCCGGTCTCACCCGATCCATGATTGACGGGAATTCCCGAGAATCCGGGTCAAAGTATGCACGAGTACCAACTTTTGTGTACATCAGATGAAAACTATAGTCCAAATGATCCAAATTATTGATGGCCATCTAAAAAAATTCAGAAACTCATAGCATCTCAAATTATCCCCTTACTCATTTTTCGGGAATTTGATACAGTCTATGTTACAGCATATAGTGCATAACAACATTCGATGCCCAAATTATTTAGTTTTTACTCGCGTTCACCCTAAACAAGGCGTATCGCCACTTGGACGTACGGGGCTATTAAGTAGGGCCATGCCTAGGAAAGATTAATAAGATGTGGGTTTACGTTATATTTAAACTTCTGCATATCAGTACAGTCAGGGAAGCAGGTAGCAGGAAGGGAATTCCAAAGTCTAGTTGTTCAAGGGAAGAAACTAATAGAATAGAAGACTTTTTGGTATTTAGAAATCTCAACAGTGAAGGGGTACGATTCTGTTGCTAAGCGGGTTTGTCGAGGGTATGTAAGTTGAGGGGGTACAAGTGCAATGAATTCATCAGAGCACGTTCCATTAAAATATCTGTAAAAAAAAAATAAATAAATAAAGCACAGAGATGCAACAGAGTGGTGATGGGACAGGGGTTTGAGCTTAGTTGACAAAGCTGGACCTACTAGATTGAAGAGGACTCTTTTTTTGGACTATCGAAGAGGGAGAGACTTATTAGATAGGAGACTCTTGTTTGGATCCTATCTTGGAGGGAGAGACTAGTGATAAATGCACCAGCGATGGGACAGGCGTTAGAGCTCCATTGACAAAGTGGGACATATTAGATTGAAATCTTTGGACTTTATCTAAGAGGGAGAGACTAGTGGTAGATGCACCAGCCCAGATGTGGCAACAATACTTCATGGATGGATGAATAGTGGCTTTGTAGAGGTACAGAAAACTCTCAGGTGTGAGAAATCTAGCTCGGTAGAGGGAGCCCACCTTCTTTGCAGCAGCCTTGGCAATGTCCTCAATGTAAAACAAAAAAAGAGATGCAACAGTGTGGTGATGGGACAGGGGTTGGAGCTTAGTTAACAAAGCAGGACCTATTAGATTAAAGAAGACTCTTTTTTTTAGCCCCTATTCAAGAAGGAGAGACTAGTGGTAGATGTATCAGTCCCGATGTGGCAATAATACTCCATGCACGGCGAATGGTGACTTTGGAGGAGTATAGGATACTCTCAGGTGTGAGTAGTCTTCTAGCAAGCACTATAAAGGGAACCCACCTTCTTTGCAGCATCCTTCACAATGGCCTCAATGTAGTTGTTCCAATTCATGTAACCTGTCATCACATATCGATATTCAATAATCAATCAAAAACCTAAAAGGGTTAGTTCCTTATTGCTAATGGATACTTTTTAGCCATTGAATTCATCGCAATCAGTATTGATTTTCAATTTTTCATTATTTATTCCGAATTGGAAAGGTTTTTTTCAGGTGTCAGGCTCAGTCGTTAATTTTTTTTTTTTTGTCATTATTAGTCATATATGCGCAGCACATTGCCACCAAGGAGCTACGGTGAATTAGATACCATAGTTGCAGGAGCACTCTAAGGAGGGAGTTGAGTAGGAAGATGTCTTCAATAAATTTTTTCATTATTTATTCCGAATCCAAATTTTTTTTTTTTTTTTTTCCCCAAGTATCAGACTCAGTCATTAATTATCCAACTACTTAAATTAAAATTGGTACGAAAGACTAAAAAATTGTCTTTTTTTTTTGGGGGGTTTCAATTTTCTTATTCTGTTTTTGCAGGGGATGAGGTATCCTACCGGGTGTCAGACATTCACTTGCTATTTCAAACACTCTAATCGAGAGAGGTGGCTATGTTTTGATTTTTAAGAAGAAAAGCTAATATTTAAGATGGGGAGGGAGTGTCGGCGCTTTAGACAGAGTTATCTCCCCATGGCGTGTTCTAAAAATCCAAACATGGTTAACTTCAGTGCGCCATCATAAAAACGTGTTTTTTTGCTGTAAAAAAAAAAAAAAAAAAAAAAAAAAACTACTCCATCAAATTAAGTGAATTTTTTTTCAGAGAACTTCAGTCCAAAACAGATGGGTACAATATAACTTTTCTCCGATATTTTCATTTCTTAATGTCTTCATTAAACTATACAAGTACCGATGTTTTAAAGCTAAAGTTTACTTTAGAACTGCCAAGATTATTGAAAGCGCAAAAGTGCTCAATCCATCAAGTACAAAGCAGAAGAATTAAGGCTTGATTCATATGAGTTTTGCTGAATAATAAACACGGTGAGCTGGTGCATCTGCTACTTGTCTCTCACCCCTGGACAGGGTCCAAAAGAGGGTCGTCAACCTGATAGGTCCCGAACTATCATCTAAGCTTCAACCCCTGTCCTATCGACAATGTTGCATCCCTCTGCCTGTTTTACAAGTATTTTAATGCTGGATGCTCTGACGAACTACAAGCCCTTGTGCCCCCTCAACGAAAATACCCCCGACAAACCCAACACGCAGCAAAGTAGAGATCCCTAGATGTAGGAAAGCCTTCTCCTCTAATAGCTTTTTCCCCAGAACTACTAGACTTTGGAATTCTCTTCCGGTTTCCTGCTTCCCCAACTGTACTGACATGCAGAAGTTCAAGTGTAATGTTAACAGACATCTTGCTGCTAAACTCCCCACATAGTACCCCTGCAACTTAGGCCCCTGATAGTAGCTCCCTACATCAAAGTGTCAATGTGCCTTGTTTGGGGTGAAATTGTAATTAAAAAAAATAAAATAAAAAAATAGATGTGTATCTTCTATCCCAACCATCATCAATGGGTGTGAGGTGATTTCGTCAGCATCTGACAAAGCCAAACTTTGTAGAAGCGCAACAAAAGACCTCAGTCAGTCCAGATTCTAAATTGAAAGATGAGAAGTTTAGCTGCAGATGCTAGTGACGGGACCCCAACAACACTTACATGTGTTCAACAGGTCTTCTATACAATGTCTGTATCTGTGTTGTAATAACTAAATAAAACAACGGATCCATTATGCTAAACGGATATAGTGATGCCATAAGCAGATAGACCAGGAAAGTGTCAAAATAGTGAATTTGTAAGGAAGTATCTAGTTACCAATCCAAAGAAACAAAAAAAAATAGACATTTAGGATTTCCGGTCAAGAGAAGATATATTCAGGAGACACTGGTGTTAGACAGATCAGTAATGATGTTCAGTGCGTTGATTAGCAACAGAACTTAGGAGTAGGGTTGCAACAAAAGACCTCAGAGTCAGTTCTAAATTTAAAAGCCTGGAGGCTTAAATGCAGATGCGGGAACCTAATGCCATACAGATGTGTTCAACAAGTCTTCTATCTGAGACACAACGGGCAGATCTTTACTAACTGACATTTTTTCCTCCAACTTTACAACATGCAAAGAAAGAAGAAAAAAGAAAGAGGATGGAGTTTGACTTTGAAATATATTTAAATTATAAATTTCAAGTAACATTTGTTTATTTTCTTCATATTGCATTGTGATTTGGCTTTCAAGCGCACCTGATGCGTATTCTATTTTATTCAAATTAAATCAATCAGCTTCTATAATGGAACCCACACCCTGGACGTTAATCTTGAGTAGCCAACGCACATTCCGGCATTTCAAAATACAACCGCTGAGAGACAACGCGCGTTTATTTTCTTAATATTGCGATGTGATTAGGCTTTCAAGTGCACCTGATGCATATTCTATTTTATATATCTCAAAAGGTACGTTGCCAAGAGATATATAAACACACGTGAAGTTGTTTCAACATTCATGAATAAAAAAAATGAAATATCAAGCCATCCAGAATGTTCTGACCGATTTTAATTATCTTATCCTGAACTGCTTGAGATAACAGTTAAAATGTTGGCACAACTGGTTTAATACAGACATACTTGGTGTCAGATCTCCTGCAGAGGAGGTAAATAAATCCAATTGTACCAGTTGCATTGACTTCCTGGTTCAGGTTTCCTGAATGTAATTCAATCGACTTGAATAATTGGTGTTACATTAATAAATAAAGCGTTATCTATTCTATTCTATTCTAGAGTGTTAAGACATTTTAGCTGTAACTTGAATGAAAAAAAAAAAATCAATTTCAATTAAAAAAGATCAGTTAAACATTTTTAAAAATAATTTTCAAGCTGAGCCTTTGTGAAAAATGAATTTAAAGTTGATGTTTTTTTTACAATAAATTTAAAGTTAAGTCATTTAAAAAAAATTCCCAAATGAGCTTTTTTATGAATTCAAAACGGAGCCCTTTTTTATTAACAGTTGACCCTCCTTAAAAATTAATTTACCAGTGAGACTTCTTTAAAATAAACGTTTTTATGAATTTAAAATTGAGCCTTTTTAAAATGAATTTTAAGTTGAGCAAGTTTTTAAATGAATTTAAAGTTGAGCAAGTTTTTAAATGAATTTAAAGTTGAGCAAGTTTTTAAATGAATTTAAAGTTGAGCAAGTTTTTAAATGAATTTAAAGTTGAGCAAGTTTTTAAATGAATTTAAAGTTGAGCAAGTTTTTAAATGAATTTAAAGTTGAGCAAGTTTTTAAATGAATTTAAAGTTGAGCAAGTTTTTAAATGAATTTAAAGTTGAGCAAGTTTTTAAATGAATTTAAAGTTGAGCAAGTTTTTAAATGAATTTAAAGTTGAGCAAGTTTTTAAATGAATTTAAAGTTGAGCAAGTTTTTAAATGAATTTAAAGTTGAGCAAGTTTTTAAATGAATTTAAAGTTGAGCCAGTTTTAAATAAATTTAAAGTTGAGCCAGTTTTAAATAAATTTAAAGTTGAGCCAGTTTTAAATAAATTTAAAGTTGAGCCAGTTTTAAATAAATTTAAAGTTGAGCCAGTTTTAAATAAATTTAAAAATAATCATCAAGTTGAGCCTTTGTAAAAAATAATCATCAAGTTGAGCCTTTGTAAAAAATAATCATCAAGTTGAGCCTTTGTAAAAAATAATCATCAAGTTGAGCCTTTGTAAAAAATAATCATCAAGTTGAGCCTTTGTAAAAAATAATCATCAAGTTGAGCCTTTGTAAAAAATAATCATCAAGTTGAGCCTTTGTAAAAAATAATCATCAAGTTGAGCCTTTGTAAAAAATAATCATCAAGTTGAGCCTTTGTAAAAAATAATCATCAAGTTGAGCCTTTGTAAAAAATAATCATCAAGTTGAGCCTTTGTAAAAAATAATCATCAAGTTGAGCCTTTGTAAAAAATAATCATCAAGTTGAGCCTTTGTAAAAAATAATCATCAAGTTGAGCCTTTGTAAAAAATAATCATCAAGTTGAGCCTTTGTAAAAAATAATCATCAAGTTGAGCCTTTGTAAAAAATAATCATCAAGTTGAGCCTTTGTAAAAAATAATTATCAAGTTAAGCCTTTGTAAAAAATAATTATCAAGTTGAGCCTTTGTAAAAAATAATTATCAAGTTGAGCCTTTGTAAAAAATAATTATCAAGTTGAGCCTTTGTAAAAAATAATTATCAAGTTGAGCCTTTATATAAAAATAAATATCAAGTTGAGACTTTATATAAAAATAAATGAACTGAGCTTTTTCTTTTACAAATTAATGTCAAGTAAAGCCTTTTTTCAGAAATGAATTTCAAGTTGAGCTCATTTTTTGAAAATTTAAGTTCGCATATATTTTAATAAATTTTTACAGAGTAGACATTTGTAAGGGTGTTCTGGAAGTGACCAACGCAAACTGTGAAAACACAAACGTTGATAAATATCGCCTGATCACTTACGTCTTTATTCTAATAAACTTAGGAAATCTATAAAAATCAAATATTAGGTCATCCAGTTAGTTCTGAATGATTTTTATAGTCACGACCTTTCACGCTTCATATAACAGTTGCAATGTTTGCACAACTGATGTTGGGTACGGTTCATGTAAACTATACACCCGCAAGGGAGTGACTAAGTAGATCGCCAATCAGATTACCGTTGCTAAAAATAAGAACGGGTTATGATATCACATCCTAAAAAAACAGTCACGCCTTTAAGAACTTGGCTTTCCTGTTTTGTGTTTATTTTAAATTTGTCTTCAAATTTATAAATCCATTCAAGAACTAAACTTTTTAGCTCGTTATTGTTAGTTTCAATTTCTTCTTAAGATTCCTTAAGCTTAAAACTTTAATTTTATACTTTTATTTCAGTTAAGAACAATTTCAATTTCTACTTAAAACCCCTTAAGCCCAACTAGCTTAAAACCACTAGCACAGCCAGCGACTAGACGCCCAACCCCGGAGGTATTGCAAAGAACAAAGTGTCTGTTTTAGTACCTCCGAAAACCTGTTGGTTTGGAAATCGTGTTGTCACACACACACACTTAGGGTCTGTGCATATTTGTGCACTTCTAAACTAAATTGATGATATATGTGTGGTTCCAGCATCCAGCGAATGCCTTAAGGGCCCGAGATGTTACATTTGTGATTCCACAGTTGGAGATTTCATTTAATTTGAAACCCACCACTACTGTGGACAATAGTCCATGGGAGGTAGGGCTACAAGTAAATATGTTTAAATTGTAGAATGTGTCATTAATGCTTCATTTAAATGTTACTGGTCCCGTAACCTGTCAAGGTCGTAGGGATATTGTATGTTGTATTCACAGCGGACCAGCTGGCTCCATTTTGTGCAGTTGTGAGCGAGTGCCTGGGTAATATCAAAGCTTTTCCTTGTTCGATCAAAAATGTTATAGCCCATTTCTTCTGTTTGCCCAGTCTTCTTTTCCCCTGGACTGTTCCTTGCAGGATGGTTTTTATAAGTTCTTCTGAGCATATGTACCCATACCATCTGAGTTTCTTATCCACCGTGGTCAGTAGGTCTCCATTGTTGAGTGACCTTTCTGCACACTTCATTGTTTGTGACATGGTACTTGTATGAAAGGCCAAGGAATCTCCTTTCTACTTTGTGTTCAGTGTCTATGCCTCGCATGCATAAAGCATGATAGAGATGACTAGCATGTTTAGTAGTTCCATCCTGGTTCTGAGACTGATATTTCTATCTCTTTGTATGGTCTTAAGTCTTGCTATTGCTGCTGCTGCTGTTCATACCGCACTTGCCAGGATTTCAGTCTTCAATCCTTCCTCACTTATGATGGCGCAAAAGTTCTTGAAATGGTCAACTGTCTCCAGTCCTTTCCCGCTGAGAGCAATCTTAGTGGTAATTAAATGGGAACTGTTCAACATGAGCTTGGTTTTCTCAGCACTAATTTCCAATAAAAGAGGCAAAAGTTATAGCCCGTTGATCTTAACCGAGTGCTCTATGCCAAACAGAGTTGAATGTGGTTTAATTTGTACTCATCTTTTGCATTACATACTAATTTCTATTAATCCCTAATTGCGCATCAAATGGATACCATGATACTTAGTTTGCTGCACCTTATAACGAACTAGCCTGGGTGCCCGGCATTGCCCGGGTGTTTGGAGGTGTGTGTTAAGCAAAAAAAAAAAAAAAAAAAAAAAAGGGGGTAGTAGACAAGCAGGCTCGAATCCGTGACGCGAAGATGGAAAAGAAAATGAAAGAAAACCTGACATCTTACTGCTACTCCATGACGCGACCGGAAATTTGGAATGTTAAAATTAAGCAAAGTCAATCCAACCGATAAGACGACTTGCAAAAATGGCTCGCAAAAAAATCAACTCCTTGTAGAAAACTGCTAGTTAAGGGTGAAGGAATTAATGTTTTTGACCTTTGCTCTCTATAACTTGACTCCATTTGCCAACGAACTCATAAATCCCTCGCTTTAAAATTCTTTAGATTTTGCTGTGAAATATGAATGTAACTCGTGATGTTAACCCTAACATAAGTGATAAGGAACTAGTTGGGAGAAGATGCAGGATGGAATAAGATTTCCCAACCTAATTTTTCTAAAAGATATCTAGGTCAGTAGTGCTGTGTGGTTGGTTGGTTATTTTACGGCATATCAACCCTTTTCAGGTTATTTAATGCCGAATCCAATGATTTTGAAGAAAATTTTTTTAATAACATATATATATATATATATATATATATATTTTCAAGTCTGTTACTATTTAACCCATAGTTGGGACCCTAACAGGTACTACCACTCTGGGTCAGATTTGACCTGGGAGCAATAGCAATTAAGGGGTGGCTCCACACACCCCAAAGCCTGCAAGCTGGGGGCCTCACCATCGGATATAGTTTAAGGTCATATCCAGGACCAGTGCTGTGTGAGGATAAGCATTATAATGATGGAAGATTCCCTTTTCTGTTGACTAAAAAAAATTTTCAGATCAAAATAGGTAAGAATATTGCAGAAAAATATCAAAGACGTTTTAATAATTCCACAGAAAGTTATAAATTAATCATGGTGATATGTTTAAGTGATATCAATATTCATAAGATAAATTACAATGGTTTGAGATTCCCATTTTAAAAAACACTTTTATACCGAGCTGATATTGGGTATAGATGTGAAGTTAGCAGCACAATAAGGTCAATTATTTCTTCATTTTCTCTGTCTGCTCAGATTATTCGGATAACTAAAATCACAGGAAATGAATCATTAATCAATTTAGGTGCAGTTTTCCATTCAGGGCGTTTTACATTGTTCTTTTGTTTCATTATTATACAGAAAAAAATAAAATAAAAGCATCAGGGGCATGTGTATATCTATATTCATGCTATCTCTGTGTTTATATATATATGTTGTTTTAGTAAAATATGTTTTTTTTTTTCAATTATATTTCACTGTGTATACCAATCCTTTTTGTTTAGAAGCTCAACGTATGTTAATATTACAACAGAGCATATATAAATATATTTCTTCTTGCAACATTATATTTTTATGCTTGTTTTTCTATGTAAGCAAAGAATTTCTAATTTTTTTCTGAAGAGTATATGCATGAAAAGAGACGGTATTGACATAATAATGACCGTTTGTTTCTGCATAACGAAACGGATCTGTAAAAAAAATGTACGCTTCTCATCAAAAGGGAGGTGTTAGGTAAAAAAAAAAAAAAAAAAGAATGCAACGTCTAGCGATAGGCATATTAGGGGATCTTGTATTATGGGGTATGCATTGGAGGAAGGAACAAAGGGTTATCTATAGGATTATTAGATAATTATGTCACTTTAAATATGCTAGAGTGATATTATAACAGGATTAGTCTGTAGCGGTATAGAGTACACTTTTAGGAATAGGCATGATCTGATATGGGAGATAATTAATTAATTAGGGTCCAATGAGAATTATGCTAAGCTATATAGTTAAATAAAGAAAAAGAATATTAAAGTTAAATTCTGTGGATTAAAATACACAAAGATATATTCAAGTCAATAATTTATTGTTTGAAACAAGCAATATATGGAGAAGAATTATATTTATTTCCTTAATCCATGGATTTTCAATAATGGCTCTTACCATCAGAGGAAATGAAATTAAAATATATATAAATATATATTCAATCTACAGAATTTAACTTTAATCCTTAAACTTATGTTTTGCTCTATTTTTATATATTGAGCTTTACCTTTATGGTTATGTTCTATAAAATACGATCTCTATTGTAATATTTAATTAGACAATTCATGTGATTACCTTACCTGGGATTTAACTATATATATATATATATATATATATATATATATATATATATATATATTAAATCTCCGAAACAGCCACATGGTAAGCAGCTGATGATCCCTGTTTTCTATTTACAAAATTTTAGTAAAGCTTTTCTCTTTTTATCCTTATGTAGTTAAATTCTGTTTTAAAATTGAAGACTTTTGCGAAATCACCTTATGCAAGTGCTAAGTTTATTTCTATTAACAAATTTAGTTAATGCCTTTTTTTTCCATCCTTATATAAATGAATTCTCTTTTGTCATTATAAACTTTTTAGAAGTCAGATTATGTAGGTACTAAGTCAGCGATAGGTTAAAGTTAATATTATTTTTTCATTCCGGGAATCTAAACTGCATTCTTTATTTTTATTTTTGCATTTTTTTTATTCAAAGCTTCTTTAGACATATATATATATATATATATATATATATATATATATATATATATATATATATATATAGGGTGAGCCAAAAGTAAATGGACAGCATTTTGAATAAGTTATATTAATGCATTTTTAAGATTAAATAATGAGCAATAAAAACTACTTAAAAACGAACAAACAACTATAGGAAAAAAATAAAAATATACAAGAAATAGGTGTTACTGTAGCCAATATAAGTTAACTTATATTGGCTACAGTAACATTTATTTCTTGTATATTTTTTATTTTTTTCGTATAGTTGTTTATTGGTTTCTCTGCTAAATTACCACAAAAAAATATTTAAAATTGAACGACTTGAAGAAATGAATTGAACTTGAGCATGCGCAGAAAGTAAAACTATGTCGGCAAGTTGAAATGAACATTTTGCATTTCAACTTGCCGACATGTCTGTATGCGTCATCCATCCATCCAAACAAGGATATAAACCATCCTTGGTGTATGATTACTATATCCTGTTAATTCCAGTGCCATGTTATCAGTAATTTAAGAATTTATCGGTTAAATATTTAGAGGCACACACATGTTTTATTTATATAGATAATTATGTAGAAGAGATTTAGAAGGCTACCTCAGTGCAAGGAATGGAATATAGTCGATGTTGATGAAAAAAGACGAAAACAAGTGATAATTTGAAAATTTATAACTATATACATATATGTCTATATATAACATATTTATTCAATTGTATTAAGTATAAATGTCTTACTTGTGAGGTCTGTTGTATGCGACAATATCCATTATATTTTAGGAAAAATCTTTTTCAAATAGTGGATGTAACGGATCTATTCAAAGCATACTGAATGGAAGAGTGAAAAATGAATTAACACCAACTATATCTTATTCCTCGCATTGTAATAGCCTTCTAAATATCCCATACAATGCTTCAAGCAAACATCTCGTTTTTATATAGATACTAGCGGGGGTACCCGGTGTGGCCTGCGTGCAAAAGAAAAAAAAAAGTTTTAGTAGGAAGGTAGGCTCGAACCCACACCCCTGACGCGAAGGTGGAAAAGAAAGTTTGAAAAAACCTGACATCTTACCGCTCGGCCATGACGGGACAGGAACTGAGAAATGTTTTAATTTAACGATTAAAAAGTTAAGTGACATGTGTGTAAATTCAATGAGGTCAAACGTCACGCCATAGGGGAAACTTAGCTTTGGCTGCAAACGAGTTTCTGCATATTTGTTTGTTTCCTCCAAGATGTTGGGGAAAACCAGTTCCCCATAAAAAGGTGAGTGTCCAACTGAATAGCAATTGTCTGACATGACGGGTTTTGGCCGCATTGATCAAAACTCAAGTGCTAGGTAGCTGCCTTCACTACAGATTCAGTTTCGCTTATGTACGGAAAAGCCAAACAAACATGCAAAGAGTAAAAAATATTGCGAAGATAGCATGTAAAAGTTGCCCAAATAAATGATACACACGGCCTTATTTCGTAAATCATAGATATTATAATCTAGGTAATATATAAAAAGTTTTAAGAAATAGTGACGTGAAGGTTGGGGGAAAAAAAAGCCAGTGAACTAACCATCTCGGCCACGAGGGAAGAGGAACTGATAAGCGTGTTCACTTAAGGATTATAAAGTGAAATATACGGGTGCGAGGAAGTGGTGTGATGCTTGACCTAGTTTTGCGCTGCAAGCCAGTTACTGTTTTCCCCGCTTTTCGAAGACGCAACGGGCTGGTAAAAGTCGGGCAAATTAAATACACACGCAAGCCCCGTTGTTAAGTCGTAGATATTATCATTTAGACGGGATATAAAAAGTTTTAAGGAGCGACCCCTCCGAGAAGGCCCCGGAAAAAGCCTTTTGCAGACATACACAAAAAGCGAACATACATACATATTTTCGCTTTTATATATGTAGATGTTTGTTTTCTTAATTTCATTCATCAGAGAAAGTCTCCAAATAAAGATGAAACATTGAACACGTAACTCGGTTTGTTCCTTTTTATTTCTCTTTCTCTCTATATATATTTTATTTAGAAATTTTTTTTTTATCAAAGCCAAATGTGATCACTTTAATTTCAAGGTATTTGCACAGGTAATAACTTTCGTCACAATCGACGCTCTCAATGTCTCCACTCCAGATGAGTCAGAAGAAAAGCACTTTTAAATAACACGCTTCCATACATCTTATCCGAAAACAATATACATATTTAGAGAGTTATATAGAAGTTAAATATGTGTTTTTGAAAAAACGCTACTCTTCAGGTGTCATCCCGAAAACTCCTCCTTCAAGTGATCTCTGATATGTACGTGACATTTCAAACGTGATCATTGCCTCAGACAGAATATATATCGAGTATATAGGAAGGGGGAAAAGAGGATATAAAGGGAAGGGGGAAATAGGCTATATAGATGGGGGAGGAGAAGAGAGTACAGAGGGAAACAGAGAGTACAGAGAGGAAGAGAGAGTACAGAGGGGAAGAGAGAGTACAGAGGGGAAGAGAGAGTACAGAGGGGAAGAGAGAGTACAGAGGGGAAGAGAGAGTATAGAGGGGAAGAGAGAGTATAGAGGGGAAGAGAGAGTATAGAGGGGAAGAGAGAGTATAGAGGGGAAGAGAGAGTATAGAGGGGAAGAGAGAGTATAGAGGAGAAGAGAGAGTATAGAGGGGAAGAGAGAGTATAGAGGGGAAGAGAGAGTATAGAGGGGAAGAGAGAGTATAGAGGGGAAGAGAGAGTATAGAGGGGAAGAGAGAGTATAGAGGGGAAGGGGAGAGGTAATTCACTAAGACCCCGTTTTTCTGTTATTCTTTTTACTAAAATTTGCAATCAAGTCCCCCCCCCCCGAAAAAAAATTATCAGCAGGTATGGCTTCGCTAAGTAAAAGTAACGGAAACAAATGCACATATAATAATCATAATCAGTAACGCACGTGAAAATTGGGTAAGTTAATATAAAAAGTAAATTTTATTGCGTTTGGTAACAGTTTTTTATGGTCTGTTTTTCATCCACTTTTCTTGTTAATTTATACTGTACAATTGCAGAAAATATCTTTCTTACAGAAAAAGATTTTACAAGTCTATCTCTGCTCTATCGTTATTTTCATGGCAAGTGCTCAACTGAGCTTCAATCTAAGGTCCACCACATGTAAAACATTCACACGTACACAAAAACTCGTCTGTCTACAATAACTATCAACAATTTTCTCTCACTTAATCTGTGCCGAAAACTAAATCAATATTCCATAAGCAGAATTTCTTTGCTAGAACTATACATCTGTGGAACACAATACCATGGGGGTGCTTCCCAGCTGACTATAACAAGGTCGTTTTCAAGTCTAATGTAAATAAGTTCTTGCTGAACCGTCCTCTCGTATAATTTTAAGCCCTATCAAAGTCCCACCATTACTGATCATCATGGTGTTGTCTAACCGTCTGCCTGACACTCATTAGGCCTTATCCTCGAGTGGCCTCCAGAGGTAACGCCTAAATAAAAGAATTTTTTTTTTAAAATACTTACGTAACAATGTCAGTTCCGTAAAGTTTCAATTTCGAAAGTACATATTCAGTTTAATCTGAAATTAAAAAAAAAGAAAAAAGAAATATTTAATCAAAGACCTGGAATAACATTTTGTCGAAACAGATACTAGCAGGGATATCCGGTGTCGTCCGGGTGGAGTAATAACATGACATATGTTGGTTTTAGTATTCATGTACGACAAATTTAAGCATGACAAGTGCTTCTGCTGATTCTCTATTTGTGTGATATTTAGGTACGACAAATTTAGGGACGACAAATTTAGGGACGACAAATAGTTCCTGCTTTTTTTTTTTCTTCTATTTTTTCAGTAAAAATTTTTGTAAAAAAAAACAAAAAAAAAAAAACAAAAAACGTATTTTTTTACTTTCATTTCACCTCAGTAACTAATATGTTATATTGGGGCGGGGGAGTGGATATAAGTCGTGTATATATACGTATAAACATCTGTATATCATTTATGTCTCTGTATATCATTTATGGACTCGCCTGTCGATTTCGACATATGAGCTTCTGCCACAACTAAGTTGCTCGGAAATCCACACAGATGAT
The DNA here is from genome assembly GCF_053919585.1 of Euprymna scolopes. Classification (NCBI taxonomy): domain Eukaryota; kingdom Metazoa; phylum Mollusca; class Cephalopoda; order Sepiida; family Sepiolidae; genus Euprymna; species Euprymna scolopes. Next base: position 81,625,207 of record NC_136514.1, read on the forward strand.
TTGTTTATAGTGGTGAAGGCTTTGTGTAGAACCAACCACACTTTTTGGTATTACTGCTAACCTTTGTTGGTGCAGATGACTACCACAGGACAGAGTATCCAGTGGTTTTTACATCAGCGTTTCCTTCTCCTAGATCCATGCCTTAACGAAGACTGGGGGTGCATCTCTCCCAATGAATTAATACGCCCTCAGATATCAACCTGGAAATTTCTACAACTCGGCACTGTACATAGAGCGCCTAGGCTTCCCAAATGATCACATACCATCTGGTACTGGCCAGGCTCAACGTTATCTGGTGAGAACCGGTTTGTCAATGTGATTGTGCTGTATATATATATATATATATATATATATATATATATATATATATATATATATATTTTAGATGGAATTAGACCTGAAGTCTAAAGAGCAGAGTATATTTTAATGTGTTAGTAAATGTATTAATACTTTTAAAAGAAACAGTGCCATTGTACTGTAGATATATAATAAGCTCAATAGGTATAGTCTTAAAATATATATATATATATATATATTTGATTGCCTGGTGATGTCTAAATAGGACATATAACAATTATAACAAACAAGGACAAATAGCAGTCTCGTGGTGTTTACATCGGCCAATGTTGAAACATTCCTTATCCATCTGAGTTGATCTCCATTTGAAAAGCTGCACATGAAAATTCGTACGACCTGAATTCTTCATTGTATTTACAGCAAATTTATTTACTGATGTTTCCCCCCATTCGAAAGTTGCAATACTGGTCCTAGATTTTTACTATTGACATTTTCCCTCTACTCAGAGCCATTATAGTCCGTGGACCATTTTTCTTCTTCTGACTACCAAGTGGGTCTGCTAACTGACTTCCAACAGGTATAATCCTTTGTCTTTCAAGACTGAACGGAAGCATGAGGGAGAGAAGCACCGAGAAAGATGGACGTGTAAAGTTGAAGACGAGAAATGGTTACCTATGGCTGGTGTGTGATCAAGAAGAGAAGAAAACTGCGCACCAGGCAAGATAGACATGTGATCCCCATGATGGTAGACAGAGACTTTTAAGCTGGTGTCAAGACGGCAGGGTTTTGTTAATCTCATTGTAGATGAAATGAACAGTAAAATAAAAAACAAAACAAGAAAAAGTAATGGTAATAAATGCCTTTTGCTAAAACAGAAAAAAGATGAGTTGGATTTATTTTTGTTTGTTTGTTGCTTTTTTACGGTATCAGATGGCGTAGGGTACAAGAGCAGTTGAACTGTAACGAACAGAGTTTGAATGTAACGGTCACATTACAATTGTTGTTGAGCATCATTCGTGATGATTTTGTTGGCATTCGTTTCCCCAATATCTTTCTATTAAGAATTCTTTCTAGAAGGACATCGGGTATTTACAGGAGGGACCATGTGACAGTGTTACTGTGGAACAAATTGGATTTGAACTTGGCACCCCAAGGTTGTCAGTTCATGTTGCTAATCACTGAGCCACCATTGCTGTTCATGATTCTGTTTCTGTAAAATTTAGTCATGTCATTCGAACAACATTAAATTCTCGAAATCACTGGGAGTATCTACCTACCTATCTACCTACTTATTATATAAAAGGAACTTTGTGTGTGTGGACCCACAGGTACGGTCACAAATCGGGCATGTAAAGAAGGTGCCGAGTGGAGCAGGGATGACCTGGCGAGCATGCCTCATTGCACGCTTCGCTGTGTGTTCCTGTAATCATTGTTCTTCAATACAGTCCACTCTCTGTGAGCAGATGGAGCGCCATAGATCCTGGCAGGAAGTAAGTTCCTCTAGTGAAGAGGGGTCTATTCAACACCTCTTCAGGGATCTCTCGATGTGAGCTTTGAAACACTTCTTCTACCCGCCAGCACTGTGTCAGCCTCAAAGTAATTGACCATAGAGGATTTTATGTGGTAGCCTGTGGTTGGGTATTCGAACGATGTGCCCTAGCCACCTGAGTTGGCATTGGATTATGATGGACTCTACACTGCAGCTGCTTGCTCTCCCCAACATCTGTGAGCGGCACTGTCCCTCCATGTGATGCCAAGGATTCTCTGGAAGCATCATACATGGAATGTCTTCAGACTTCTCATATGGCGGCTGTTGTTAGGTTTCTCATGCATACAGTTACCACCAGAATACCACATTCACACAATCGTTTCAAAAAACTCTGCTCTTGGAAATTCGCCCTGATGCAAGGTACACTGAGAAAAAAAAAAGGAATTTCTTTTCAGATGTGGGAAGAAGAGGAGTTCTTTGCTGTGAATGTGTTGTTATGTGGCTCATAAACTGCACAAGTACGTTGGTGTTTTCCTTTTTCTTCATTGTTATTCCTTTCTTTGCTTTCTTTTCATTACAAGACTCACATCAGAAGTGTGATGATAAATACTGCTCCGTATATTAGCATTTTGGTGTGGATCCGAGGTGGAATTTCTGAAAAACCCTTCTCCTTAGCCAACCAAAGGATGCTGATGCTTGCTTGAGGCGATTCCGGATTTTGTCATTCAGTGAGCTGGTATTAGACATTATGCTCCTCAGATATTTGAATGTGAGCACCGTGAGCAGGTGTTGCCCTGCTGATGTGAGAGCTATTGAGTTTGGTGGGAGATCAGCATTGTATTGCTTTTGAATGTGAAACAAGGTCTGCATTATCTGCATACAAAGGTTTAAGAAAAAAGTTCTGAAAAGTTTTGGACTAGGGTTCAAAAGTTTACCTGATGTACGAAACCAAAACTTCACCCCAAAATCGCAATTGTTAAAAGCACACACCAGCATCACAGCAAAATATATGGAAAATAATGTAGAAGCAAGGATATCACCTTGTTTCACACCGTTTTCAATTGAAATTAAGATCCATTATTCACCCAGGCTTTCATATTATGGTGTAACTGCTGAAGCAACTCCACAAAACTAGTAGGACAGTTTCCTAAGAATAAGTGCATTGCGATTAACGATATCAAAAGCTGTTGTCATATCAACAAAAATTTGATACAAAGGCACTTGCTGCTCCATATATTTTTCCATTTGCTGTCACGCAGAGAATATCATGTCCATTGTGTGGCGGCCAGATCTAAAATCACATTGATACTCTGGGATGATAGAGGGACAAATCCATTTCAGCAAACGATTTAACAAAATCTTTGCTAAAACCTTTCCCACTGCTTCAAGCAAACTAATGCCTCTATAATCACCACACTCAGATTTTGACCCATTTCTTTTATAAATTGGGATCATCATTGCATCAATCCAATCTTGAGGGATAGCATTACCATGCCAAACGGCAAGGATTAATGCATGGACTATCACCTCCAAATAGCAAATAATTCAACAGACATCCAATCAAGTCCTAGTGCTTTTCCCTTATTAATCTCTGTTAAGGTGCTTTTGGTCTCATCAATGCTGGGATCAGTCATCAACTTTTGAGGGAGATTATCAATAACAATATCATTTACTTCAGACGGATTATCCGATGAAAATGGTTTGTCCATCGTTCCATGATCTCAACATTGTTGAAAATAGCAGAACCATCTTTCGATTTCACAGGTACCAATGTTGGACGCTGCAGCACAAAATCTTGTCTGATTTTATAATACATATCTTTTGACCTTTTGCTGTCATGATCTGTCCGGATGTCTTCATTCAGCGTGTCTCGATGTCTTCATTCAGCGTGTCTCGGTGTCTTCATTCAGCGTGTCTCGATGTCTTCATTCAGCGTGTCTCGATGTCTTCATTCAGCGTGTCTCGATGTCTTCATTCAACGTGTCTCGATGTCTTCATTCAACGTGTCTCGATGTCTTCATTCAACATGTCTCGATGTCTTCATTCAACATGTCTCACGCTGAGCTTTTAATTTTGCTTCTTTATACACTTTTTCTACAGTTACTTCAGCTGATCCATTAGAACACAAACATCTCGTGGGCCTTTTTCTTCTCTTCCAAAAGATTGGTGATTGTAGAATCATTTTTTATCAAACCAGTCGCAATGTTTGATTTTCTTAAAGCCAAGAATTTCAGCTCCTTTGCTGTATACTTGTGATTTGAATCGTTCCAAAGTTTGTGATCAGTATCAGTCTGCACTACACATAACTCTTAGAGTACATATATCCTGAAGATCACGCTTACGCATAATGATATAATCAAGAATATGACCATGTTTTGATCTAAGGTGTATCCAAGTTACCTTGTGAATGGATTTTTGTTGGTAGAAGGTGTTATGCACTGCAAGATTATATTCAGTACACAACTGCAAAAGAAGAATCCCATATTTCCCTAAAACACCAAAAGGTCATGTGATTACTTCCAACTTGTGCATTAAAGTCTCCAAGCAACAAAATCGTATTTGCTTTTGATATCCCCTTTATACAAGTCTCTAGGTCTTGATATAACCCCATTTTGACATCCTGCCTACCATCCAAAGCAGGGACATATACTGAGATAACGGAGATGTAACGATCACAAGGCAAAGGTACTCTCAGTAACATGATTTGATCACTGATTTCACAAAATTGTCCTAACTATGATATGATCAAAGCCAACAACTCCTTCCCTTTTTACTCCTTTGGGTTTGCTTTTCCCGAAAAACGAATATCCTGCATCTTTTTCAGCAATTTGATCATCACTAAAACGGGTTTCAGATAGAGCAGCAATATTCACATTGTATTATAGCATAATCGTGTTGACACACCAGTTCTCGCCAGATCACCGAAGTTAAGCAATGTCGAGCCTGTCCAATACCAGATGGGTGACCATTTAGGAATGTGAGGCACTGTATGTACCACAAGGCAAAATACCAGGTTGGGAAACTAGTGCAGTCCATCCTTTTCTCAGAGGTAGATGAGCCTCTCTTAAGCTGTGATAGGCAACCCACCTAGTGATGACGTCACGATAAAAATACTTTTGATGATCCTTGTGAAGCATCAAGTATTCAGCTAGACAAGGTTTGAATTCTTGGCCTTCGGGACAAGATCAAAGTGTAGTATCTGTTCTTCAGATGCTGCACTTCTATTTCTTGTTCTCTTTCGGTGGAGGAGAAATCATTCACGACTGAGACAATTTTTATTTTTGTACCTTTTCTCCACGTTAAAAAACGACCCTGGTGTCTAACTCTGTCCCGTGGGGAGGCATAGTAAATGGGTACACAAACTCGTGTAGTGAGTTCAATCTCGGCTGCAGTCGCATGTTGCGTTTATCTAGCTAATTCTCTGGCAACAATAGCTGTTCTTTGCTCTG